>NC_067134.1:7454978-7515504 GCF_021347895.1 Acanthochromis polyacanthus | reverse complement strand
GGTGGTGGAAAGCCCCCGTCTCATCAGGCTGTGGTGGGTCACTGGGTCCTCCAGCCCCTGGAGTGGAGCAGCCCTCTGCTGCTGCCTCCTGTGCCTCTCTGGATGCCATGGGTGCTTGTCTCTCTTCATCTCTTTGGATAACTGCAGACCTCTCAGGACTCTCCTTTCAGCAGAGTGTGGTCTGTCAACATTCCTGGTCATGGATATGGGATCCCTAGTCAGCCATAAAGATGGAATTATGAAGGAGCGGCGGCAGAATGAGAGAAGCACGGTATGATATATTAATCTGTGATTTAAAATGCAGTACGCTATAACCAAATGAATGTGTGTGAATTAATCAAATGCTTACATTTTTACATCTTTACATTTACAGTGTTGAAACAATGTACAAATCATAAGAGTGCCTTATTCAGAAGAATGATGGTTTGATTATATTGGAAGGATGTCTTTTTATTTTCTCCTTTAATTTTTGAAACAGTGTAGAAATCAGAAGCGTGTCTCACTATAAGTAGTGATGGTTTGATTAATATAATGGAATGTCTTTTTTTTATTATTTCTCTTTTTTAATTCTTTGAATATATACATATATCAGTGTTTTTATGTTGTTTGAAATTGAGTAAAATGTTACTGGTCTACTAGGGTGCAGCAAAGAGAATGGTAACTGTGTTCTAAGGGGTAACCACTTGAGGGCAGCACCTCACAGGGAGCTGTGAGTGCCTTTTTAGGACGGAAGGTTAAACAGGGTTTTGCTGCTATTAGATAAATAGAAATGCTTTCAGGGGGGATCACTGGTTGATCCCTGGGTAGATAATGAATTACTGTACTAGAGGGTGATTCAAAAAGAGTTAAAATAGGTTAGTTTAGATCATGCCCTTAGAGGGTCATGGGACTTTTTGGCTCTGTAAATAAGGTAGGGGAGTGTTGTAAGTCTGTGTGCACCGTGCTGAAATGTGGGGTGCATATGTCAGCAACTTTTAAAAGCTGCTGACATTCACTTTTCTCAAGTTCCTGTAACCAGTAGAGAGAGGTGAAAAAAGGGACAAGAACATGTCTGGGGCAAGTAAAGGTTACTGGGTGAGGAATGAGGAAGTGCACATTTGCGGAGGGGGCGGACGTGGCTGTAATTTGTTTGCGTGGGTTAGAGTATGGTGTCAACACGTATGCAAAATTAAAGAGAGCTGTGATGTATAAATTGTACCTATTGGAAGTAGTTCGGGGGAGTTTGTTGCGGGTATCTGCCTGGGTGCAATCCGGACATTAGTCCGAGCACAGGGGATGATTACCACGTAACTCTGGATGAGTGGAATAACTTGGTCTGCTGAAGGAAGGACTGTTCTGATGGAATAATGGACTAAAGGAACTGCATCTTATTCGTTGTTAAGGATTACAAGATTGTGCTCGGGGCTTGACAATGGACTGATGGAGTATCACTGGATTCTATTATTTCCAGAGGAATAACACCTGAATGGATTAACAAAGTTTTTTCCTGGCCCAAAACCCCAAAACTGGATTACATGCAGACCTGAAATTTGGACTAACGCTCTCTCCAGCTTCCCCCTGGGTTCCTTGGTGGGCTCAGGTGAACGGCCGGGTGGGGCCCCACCCGCTGTTCTACTCCCTCCAAATTACCGTTACATTAGGTAACACGCATTCCCCTTTTTTCTTAAGAAAGCATAAGACCAGTAGGGATATGGATTAAGGGTGGTTTGAATATTATCTAATGTTTGATTATTTGTCTGATGATTTATTGGCTATGCTTGTGCCCTGCTAAAATATATCAATAAAGCATTATTCTGCAATTAAAGACAACAAATTGCAAGTGCTATTTTCTTTTATTATGTCTTAATTTCTATTTCTATTTTGTATTATCCCTGAACAAATACTTATACATCTAGCTCTGGATGTAATAAGTTAACTTACAGCGTGCATGATAGTAGCAAGGTTCTGAAAGGTTACCTAGTCATAGGGGTCAGGTTGGCCCAGTATAAACATATCCTAGAGGTTGTCTATATGTCCATAACCTCTGAATTAAACCTAGCAACTTAACAAGTGCCAGATCTATGAGAGGAAAAGCTGCCGTTAACAGGTGTATCTGGTGGTTAAATTTAACTTACCGAAGTGGCTACTCGGTTAAATTAATTATCAGGGGAAGTAGGGATAGGCATCTGGATGAAGGCAGTGAGACAGCTAGGCGAATTTTCCTCGTCAACCAGCTTAACAGTTCTGCAGCATCCCTCTGAGTAAGACCTCAGGGGGCAGTAGGACCGGACCCGAAGGATGGAGAGCTGGTCCGGTGATTCCCTGACAGCTGAGTAAGTTAATTAGGGGGTCACTGGCCCTGAGGATCAACAGGTCCTCGCTTGTTGAACAAAGTTAGAACAACTTTGCTTCCAACGATGTTCTCAGCGATCTCTGGAGCCTAAGTCCCGCGTTGTCTTCACGTCTCTGGGCAAAAGGGTCCGGTGAAGATTCTTCAGAACTCTGGCAATGCTCCCCGGCAGCTCCGGCGAGCAGCATCTTCCCCTCCGGGGCGAGAACTCCGAATTCAGTGTCTGTGTCTCTGGGTTTTATACCCTAGCTCGACTTCAGCTTAGCACATACACATTCTACACACAATTCTAACTAGTAGGTACGCCCAGGTGATTAATTCATAGGTTTAAGACACAACCTTCTTCCTTTTACACATACATCATTGCATTCTTTCCAGCAAGTACACAGCATCCACCTTCCGTTGTTAACACACACACACATTGCTTGAGACATGTTGCCAAGACCATATTTGGCCACAGAACTTCCTCAATGTCCTCCTTTCTGCAGTGTCATTGGTGACTTCTGCTTTTGCCCTGCACAAGCTCAGAACAGCACAGATTACTTCCATTCAAAACTCATTTTAGTTACACTGAATCACTTTTTAAATCATTCTTCTAGCATGATCAAATAACTCATTTTAAATCATTCTCTTCTATAGCAATCACATTTCAGAAATATATATCAGCCTATTAAAATCATTCGTGCATCAAGCATAAGCATAATCATGTGGTTAACTTATATAGTTTCTCATTTTAACTTTTCATTGGTTTGCTTAAAGCTTTATTTAGGTGGTGGTTGCTCCTGGGATCTCAAATAACTAGGCCCCCACTTGACAACGTTTTAGTGACATTTTGGACGACATGCTAAACTATGACGTTTTAGTGATATTGTGACGACATACTAAACTATGACATTTTAGTGATATCTTGGACGACATTACTAAACTATGACGTTTTAGTGATATCTTGGACGACATACTAAACTATGACGTTTCAGTGACATTTTGGACGACATGCTAAACTATGACGTTTTATGATATTTGTGACGACAATGCTAAAACTATGACGTTTTAGTGATATTTGTGACGACATACTAAACTATGACGTTTTAGTGACATTTTGGACGACATACTAAACTATGACGTTTTAGTGATATTTTGGACGACATGCTAAACTATGACGTTTCAGGACATTTTGGACGACAGCTCAACTATGACGTTTTAGTGATATTTTGGACGACATGCTAAACTATGACGTTTTAGTGATATTTTGGACGACATGCTAAACCATGACGTTTTAGTGACATTTTGGACGACACGCTAAACTATGACGTTTTAGTGATATTTTGACGACATACTAAACTATGACGTTTTAGTGACATTTTGGACGACACGCTAAAGTATGACATTTTAGTGAACATTTTTTGGACGACATACTAAACAATGACATTTTAATGATATTTTGGACGACATTTACTAAATTATGAACGTCTAGTGACATTTGGGACGGACCACGCGAAACTATGACCATTTTTAAGTGATTATTTGGACGACATGTAAACTATGACTGTTTTTAGTGATATTTTGGACGACATGCTAAACTATGACATTTTAGTGACATTTTGGACGACATGCTAAACTATGACGTTTTATTGATATTTTGGACGACATACTAAACTATGACGTTTTAGTGATATTTTGGACGACATACTAAACTATGACATTTTAGTGACATTTTGGACGACATACTAAACTATGACGTTTTATGATATTTTGGACGACATACTAAACTATGACGTTTTAGTGATATTTTGGACGACACGCCAAACTATGACATTTTAGTGATATTTAGGGACCACATGCTAAACTATGACGTTTTAGTGACATTTTGGACGACATGCTAAACTATGACATTTTAGTGACATTTTGGACGACATACTAAACTATGGACGTTTCAGTGATATTTTGGACGACATGCTAAACTATGACGTTTTAGTGATATTTTGGACGACATGCTAAACCATGACGTTTTAGTGACATTTTGGACGACGCTAAACAACGTTGCTTTGACGAACCTATGACATTTTAGTGACATTTTGGACGACATACTAAACTATGACGTTTTAGTGATATTTTGGACGACATACTAAACTATGACGTTTTAGTGACATTTTGGACGACACGCTAAAGTATGACATTTTAGTGACATTTTGGACGACATACTAAACTATGACATTTTAATGATATTTGGACGACATACTAAACTATGACATTTTAGTGAGCATTTTGGACGACATGCTAAACTATGACGTTTAGTGACATTTTGGACGACATGCTAAACTATGACGTTTCAGTGACATTTTGGACGACATGCTAAACTATGACGTTTAGTGACATTTTGGACGACATACTAAACTATGACGTTTCAGTGACATTTTGGACGACATGCTAAACTATGACGTTTTAGTGATATTTTGGACGACATGCTAAACTATGACGTTTTAGTGATATTTTTGGACGACATGCTAACCATGACGTTTTAGTGACATTTTGGACGACACGCTAAACCATGAACGTTTTAGTGATATTTTGGACGACATGCTAACTATGACATTTTAGTGACATTTTGGACGACATACTAAACTATGACGTTTTAGTGATATTTTGGACGACATACTAAACTATGACGTTTTAGTGACATTTTGGACGACACGCTTAAAGTATGACATTTTAGTGACATTTTGGACGACACGCTAAAGTATGACATTTTAGTGACATTTTGGACGACATGCTAACTATGACGTTTTAGTGATATTTTGGACGACATACTAAACTATGACATTTAGTGACATTTTGGACGACATACTAAACTATGACGTTTTATTGATATTTTGGACGACATACTAAACTATGACGTTTTTAGTGATATTTTGGACGACACGCCAAAGCTATGACATTTTATGAACTATGACGTTTTAGTGACATTTTGGACGACATGCTAACTATGAATTTTAGTGACATTTTGGACGACATACTAAACTATGACGTTTCAGTGACATTTTGGACGACATGCTAAACTATGACGTTTTAGTGATATTTTGGACGACATGCTAAACTATGACGTTTTAGTGATATTTTGGACGACATGCTAAACCATGACGTTTTAGTGACATTTTGGACGACATGCTAAACTATGACATTTTAGTGACATTTTGGACGACATACTAAACTATGAACGTTTTAGTGATATTTTGGACGACATACTAAACTATGACGTTTTAGTGAGCATTTTGGACGACACGCTAAAGTATGACATTTTCAG
Source organism: Acanthochromis polyacanthus (assembly GCF_021347895.1). NCBI lineage: Eukaryota > Metazoa > Chordata > Actinopteri > Pomacentridae > Acanthochromis > Acanthochromis polyacanthus. The sequence continues at coordinate 7,509,874 of NC_067134.1, read as the reverse complement.
TGACATTTTGGACGACATACTAAACTATGACATTTTAATGATATTTTTGGACGACATACTAAACTATGACGTTTTAGTGACATTTTGGACGACACGCTAAACTATGACATTTTAGTGACATTTTGGACGACATGACGTTTTAGTGATTATTTTGGACGACATACTAAACTATGACATTTTATTGATATTTTGGACGACATACTAAACTATGACGTTTTAGTGATATTTTGGACGACACGCCAAACTATGACATTTTAGTGATATTTAGGGACCACATGCTAAACTATGACGTTTTAGTGACATTTTGGACGACATGCTAAACTATGACGTTTTAGTGACATTTTGGACGACACTAAACTATGACGTTTTAGTGATATTTTGGACGACATGCTAAACTATGACATTTTAGTGACATTTTGGACGACATACTAAACTATGACGTTTTAGTGATATTTTGGACGACATACTAAACTATGACGTTTTAGTGACATTTTGGACGACATGCTAAACTATGACATTTTAGTGACATTTTGGACGACATGCTAAACTATGACGTTTTAGTGACATTTTGGACGACATGCTAAACTATGACGTTTTAGTGACATTTTGGACGACATACTAAACTATGACGTTTTAGTGACATTTTGGACGACATGCTAAACTATGACGTTTTAGTGATATTTTGGACGACATGCTAAACTATGACGTTTTAGTGACATTTTGGACGACATGCTAAACTATGACATTTTAGTGACATTTTGGACGACATGCTAAACTATGACGTTTTAGTGACATTTTGGACGACATGCTAAACTATGACGTTTTAGTGACATTTTGGACGACATACTAAACTATGACGTTTTAGTGACATTTTGGACGACATGCTAAACTATGACATTTTAGTGATATTTTGGACGACATGCTAAACTATGACATTTTAGTGATATTTTGGACGACATGCTAAACTATGACATTTTAGTGACATTTTGGACGACATGCTAAACTATGACATTTTAGTGACATTTTGGACGACATGCTAAACTATGACGTTTTAGTGACATTTTGGACGACATGCTAAACTATGACGTTTTAGTGACATTTTGGACGACATGCTAAACTATGACATTTTAGTGACATTTTGGACGACATGCTAAACTATGACATTTTAGTGATATTTTGGACGACATGCTAAACTATGACGTTTTAGTGACATTTTGGACGACATGCTAAACTATGACATTTTAGTGACATTTTGGACGACATGACGTTTTAGTGATATTTTGGACGACATGCTAAACTATGACATTTTAGTGACATTTTGGACGACATACTAAACTATGACGTTTAGTGATATTTTGGACGACACGCCAAACTATGAACATTTAGTGATATTTAGGGACCACATGCTAAACTATGACGTTTTAGTGACATTTTGGACGACATGCTAAAACTATGACATTTTAGTGACATTTGGACGACATACTAAACTATGACGTTTCAGTGACATTTTGGACGACATGCTAAACTATGACGTTTTAGTGATATTTTGGACGACATGCTAAACTATGACATTTTAGTGATATTTTGGACGACATGCTAAACCATGACGTTTTAGTGACATTTTGGACGACACGCTAAACTATGACATTTTAGTGACATTTTGGACGACATACTAAACTATGACGTTTTAGTGATATTTTGGACGACATACTAAACTATGACGTTTTTAGTGACATTTTGGACGACACGCTAAAGTATGACGTTTTAGTGACATTTTGGACGACATACTAAACTATGACATTTTAGTGATATTTTGGACGACATACTAAACTATGACATTTTAGTGACATTTTGGACGACATGCTAAACTATGACGTTTTAGTGACATTTTGGACGACATGCTAAACTATGACGTTTTAGTGACATTTTGGACGACATGCTAAACTATGACGTTTTAGTGATTTTGGACGACATACTAAACTATGACGTTTTAGTGACATTTTGGACGACATGCTAAACTATGACATTTTAGTGACATTTTGGACGACATGCTAAACTATGACGTTTTAGTGATATTTTGGACGACATGCTAAACTATGACGTTTTAGTGACATTTTGGACGACACGCTAAACTATGACATTTTAGTGATATTTTGGACGACATGCTAAACTATGACGTTTTAGTGACATTTTGGACGACATACTAAACTATGACGTTTTAGTGATATTTTGGACGACATACTAAACTATGACGTTTTAGTGACATTTTGGACGACACGCTAAACTATGACATTTTAGTGACATTTTGGACGACATGCTAAACTATGACGTTTTAGTGACATTTTGGACGACATACTAAACTATGACGTTTTAGTGATATTTTGGACGACATACTAAACTATGACATTTTAGTGACATTTTGGACGACATGCTAAACTATGACGTTTTAGTGATATTTTGGACGACATGCTAAACTATGACGTTTTAGTGATATTTTGGACGACATGCTAAACTATGACATTTTAGTGACATTTTGGACGACATGCTAAACTATGACGTTTTAGTGACATTTTGGACGACATGCTAAACTATGACATTTTAGTGACATTTTGGACGACATACTAAACTATGACGTTTTAGTGACATTTTGGACGACATGCTAAACTATGACGTTTTAGTGACATTTTGGACGACATGCTAAACTATGACATTTTAGTGATATTTTGGACGACATGCTAAACTATGACGTTTTAGTGACATTTTGGACGACATGCTAAACTATGACATTTTAGTGACATTTTGGACGACATGCTAAACTATGACGTTTTAGTGACATTTTGGACGACATACTAAACTATGACGTTTTAGTGACATTTTGGACGACATGCTAAACTATGACGTTTTAGTGACATTTTGGACGACATACTAAACTATGACATTTTAGTGATATTTTGGACGACATGCTAAACTATGACGTTTTAGTGACATTTTGGACGACACGCTAAACTATGACATTTTAGTGACATTTTGGACGACATGACGTTTTAGTGATATTTTGGACGACATGCTAAACTATGACATTTTAGTGATATTTTGGACGACATACTAAACTATGACGTTTAGTGATATTTGGACGACACGCCCAAACTATGACATTTTAGTTGTATTTAGGGGACCACATGCCTAAACTATGACGGTTTTAGTGACCATTTTTGGCGACATGCTAAACTATGACATTTAAGTGACCATTTGGAACGAACATACTAAAACTATGACGTTTTTAGTGATATTTTTGGACGGACATGCTAAACTATGACGTTTTAGTGACTTTAGTGATATTTGACGACACGCCAAACTATGACATTTTAGTGATATTTAGGGACCACATGCTAAACTATGACGTTTTAGTGACATTTTGGACGACATGCTAAACTATGACGTTTTAGTGATATTTTGGACGACATGCTAAACTATGACATTTTAGTGACATTTTGGACGACATACTAAACTATGACGTTTTATTGATATTTGGACGACATACTAAACTATGAACGTTTTAGTGATATTTTGGACGACACGCCAAACTATGACATTTTAGTGATATTTAGGGACCACATGCTAAACTATGACGTTTTTAGTGACATTTTGGACGACATGCTAAACTATGACGTTTTAGTGATATTTTGGACGACATGCTAAACTATGACGTTTTAGTGACATTTTGGACGACATGCTAAACTATGACATTTTAGTGACATTTTGGACGACATGCTAAACTATGACCGTTTTAGTGATATTTTGGACGACATGCTAAACTATGACGTTTTAGTGACATTTTGGACGACATGCTAAACTATGACCTTTTAGTGACATTTTGGACAACATGCTAAACTATGACGTTTTTAGTGACATTTTGGACGACATTACTAAACTATGACATTTTAGTGATATTTTGGACGACACGCTAACTATGACATTTTAGTGACATTTTGGACGACATGCTAAACTATGACATTTTAGTGATATTTTGGACGACATGCTAAACTATGACATTTTAGTGACATTTTGGACGACATGCTAAACCATGACGTTTTAGTGACATTTTGGAGGACACGCTAAACCATGACGTTTTAGTGACATTTTGGACGACACGCTAAACTATGACATTTTAGTGACATTTTGGACGACATGCTAAACTATGACATTTTAGTGACATTTTGGACGACACGCTAAACTATGACATTTTAGTGACATTTTGGACGACACGCTAAACTATGACGTTTTAGTGATATTTTGGACGACACGCTAAACTATGACATTTTAGTGACATTTTGGACGACACGCTAAACTATGACGTTTTAGTGACATTTTGGACGACATGCTAAACCATGACGTTTTAGTGACATTTTGGACGACACGCTAAACTATGACATTTTAGTGACATTTTGGACGACATGCTAAACTATGACGTTTTAGTGATATTTTGGACGACACGCTAAACTATGACATTTTAGTGACATTTTGGACGACACGCTAAACTATGACGTTTTAGTGACATTTTGGACGACATGCTAAACCATGACGTTTTAGTGATATTTTGGACGACACGCTAAACTATGACATTTTAGTGACATTTTGGATGACACGCTAAAACTATGACATTTTAGTGACATTTTGGACGACACGCTAAACTTTGACATTTTAGTGACATTTTGGACGACATGCTAAACTATGACGTTTTAGTGACATTTTGGACGACATGCTAAACTATGACGTTTTAGTGACATTTTGGACGACACGCTAAACTATGACATTTTAGTGACATTTTGGACGACATGCTAAACTATGACGTTTTAGTGATATTTTGGACGACACGCTAAACTATGACATTTTAGTGACATTTTGGACGACACGCTAAACTATGACGTTTTAGTGACATTTTGGACGACATGCTAAACCATGACGTTTTAGTGATATTTTGGACGACACGCTAAACTATGACATTTTAGTGACATTTTGGACGACACGCTAAACTATGACATTTTAGTGACATTTTGGACGACATGCTAAACTATGACATTTTAGTGACATTTTGGACGACATACTAAACTATGACATTTTAGTGATATTTTGGACGACATACTAAACTATGACATTTTAGTGATATTTTGGACGACATGCTAAAGTATGACGTTTTTTAGTGACATTTTGGACGACATGCTAAACTATGACATTTTAGTGATATTTTGGACGACACGCTAAACTATGACGTTTTAGTGACATTTTGGACGACACGCTAAACTATGACGTTTTAGTGATATTTTTGACGACACGCTAAACTATGACGTTTGTTGGTCAGTATAGCCTTCTTTAACCCTTGCCTCAGGTTAAATCAGGACCAGCTCTCCGTTTAAAGGGTCAGATTCTATCTGCCTATTAGTATTCCACCTAACAGGTTTCAGCAGAATAATTAAGCTGGTGTCGAGGAATACTCGCCTAGGTCCTAACTGTCTTCTTCCAAACGTCTTACCCCTCTTACTCCAATAAATACTCTCTTACTAAGCAGCCCTCCTAAGTAGTAGAATTGATTTATTGACCACGTTTGCTAACGACAGCTTTCCTCTTAAAACTGTGGCACTTGTTGATATTCCTGGGTTCGTTTTAGAGGTTTGGATCACTAACCTCAGGGGTAATGTTTAAATAACTAGTTGGATTAAAGTAACCTTTAAGAACCATTAGATTTAATGCACACAATCAACTAACTTTTTACCACTATGCAGAATAGGTGAATCATAATCATTTCATTAGACTTCTCTTTAAATGCAATATAGCGTTTTATTAAGCAATTATTAGAAGGGGCACAGCATTAATTCATGATTAAACAATTTAATTATTTCTGATTATTTCTTACTAAACTAAACTAAGCTGAGCGTACCTAAGAATCTTCTCTAATTAGTAAATTTAGGAGAGAGAGCGGACAACCAGGCCTTAGCTGCCACGCCCGGTCTTGACCTGCATCTAGTTGAACTCCTCTGTGGACCAGCAGACTCGGTACGAAGTCTTCTTTGTGGGCAGAGGGTGTTCTTCCTCGGCAGGGGGAGTGGAGAGGTCCCGATAGCCAATCGTTGGTCTGGCAGTTATCTTTTGTAGCAGCTGGAACACAAGTGTGGGCGTCTCAGCTGTCTTCTCAGTCGGGTGGTGGTGGTGGAAAGCCCCCGTCTCATCAGGCTGTGGTGGGTCACTGGGTCCTCCAGCCCCTGGAGTGGAGCAGCCCTCTGCTGCTGCCTCCTGTGCCTCTCTGGATGCCATGGGTGCTTGTCTCTCTTCATCTCTTTGGATAACTGCAGACCTCTCAGGACTCTCCTTTCAGCAGAGTGTGGTCTGTCAACATTCCTGGTCATGGATATGGGATCCCTAGTCAGCCATAAAGATGGAATTATGAAGGAGCGGCGGCAGAATGAGAGAAGCACGGTATGATATATTAATCTGTGATTTAAAATGCAGTACGCTATAACCAAATGAATGTGTGTGAATTAATCAAATGCTTACATTTTTACATCTTTACATTTACAGTGTTGAAACAATGTACAAATCATAAGAGTGCCTTATTCAGAAGAATGATGGTTTGATTATATTGGAAGGATGTCTTTTTATTTTCTCCTTTAATTTTTGAAACAGTGTAGAAATCAGAAGCGTGTCTCACTATAAGTAGTGATGGTTTGATTAATATAATGGAATGTCTTTTTTTTATTATTTCTCTTTTTTAATTCTTTGAATATATACATATATCAGTGTTTTTATGTTGTTTGAAATTGAGTAAAATGTTACTGGTCTACTAGGGTGCAGCAAAGAGAATGGTAACTGTGTTCTAAGGGGTAACCACTTGAGGGCAGCACCTCACAGGGAGCTGTGAGTGCCTTTTTAGGACGGAAGGTTAAACAGGGTTTTGCTGCTATTAGATAAATAGAAATGCTTTCAGGGGGGGATCACTGGTTGATCCCTGGGTAGATAATGAATTACTGTACTAGAGGGTGATTCAAAAAGAGTTAAAATAGGTTAGTTTAGATCATGCCCTTAGAGGGTCATGGGACTTTTTGGCTCTGTAAATAAGGTAGGGGAGTGTTGTAAGTCTGTGTGCACCGTGCTGAAATGTGGGGTGCATATGTCAGCAACTTTTAAAAGCTGCTGACATTCACTTTTCTCAAGTTCCTGTAACCAGTAGAGAGAGGTGAAAAAAGGGACAAGAACATGTCTGGGGCAAGTAAAGGTTACTGGGTGAGGAATGAGGAAGTGCACATTGGCGGAGGGGGGCGGACGTGGCTGTAATTTGTTTGCGTGGGTTAGAGTATGGTGTCAACACGTATGCAAAATTAAAGAGAGCTGTGATGTATAAATTGTACCTATTGGAAGTAGTTCGGGGGAGATTGTTGCGGGTATCTGCCTGGGTGCAATCCGGACATTAGTCCGAGCACAGGGGATGATTACCACGTAACTCTGGATGAGTGGAATAACTTGGTCTGCTGAAGGAAGGACTGTTCTGATGGAATAATGGACTAAAGGAACTGCATCTTATTCGTTGTTAAGGATTACAAGATTGTGCTCGGGGCTTGACAATGGACTGATGGAGTATCACTGGATTCTATTATTTCCAGAGGAATAACACCTGAATGGATTAACAAAGTTTTTTCCTGGCCCAAAACCCCAAAACTGGATTACATGCAGACCTGAAATTTGGACTAACGCTCTCTCCAGCTTCCCCCTGGGTTCCTTGGCGGGCTCAGGTGAACGGCCGGGTGGGGCCCCACCCGCTGTTCTACTCTCTCCAAATTACCGTTACATTAGGTAACACGCATTCCCCTTTTTCTTAAGAAAGCATAAGACCAGTAGGGATATGGATTAAGGGTGGTTTGAATATTATCTAATGTTTGATTATTTGTCTGATGATTTATTGGCTATGCTTGTGCCCTGCTAAAATATATCAATAAAGCATTATTCTGCAATTAAAGACAACAAATTGCAAGTGCTATTTTCTTTTATTATTTTTAATTTCTATTTCTATTTTGTATTATCCCTGAACAAATACTTATACATCTAGCTCTGGATGTAATAAGTTAACTTACAGCGTGCATGATAGTAGCAAGGTTCTGAAAGGTTACCTAGTCATAGGGGTCAGGTTGGCCCAGTATAAACATATCCTAGAGGTTGTCTATATGTCCATAACCTCTGAATTAAACCTAGCAACTTAACAAGTGCCAGATCTATGAGAGGAAAAGCTGCCGTTAACAGGTGTATCTGGTGGTTAAATTTAACTATACCGAAGTGGCTACTCGGTTAAATTAATTATCAGGGGAAGTAGGGATAGGCATCTGGATGAAGGCAGTGAGACAGCTAGGCGAATTTTCCTCGTCAACCAGCTTAACAGTTCTGCAGCATCCCTCTGAGTAAGACCTCAGGGGGCAGTAGGACCGGACCCGAAGGATGGAGAGCTGGTCCGGTGATTCCCTGACAGCTGAGTAAGTTAATTAGGGGGTCACTGGCCCTGAGGATCAACAGGTCCTCGCTTGTTGAACAAAGTTAGAACAACTTTGCTTCCAACGATGTTCTCAGCGATCTCTGGAGCCTAAGTCCCGCGTTGTCTTCACGTCTCTTGGGCAAAAGGGTCCGGTGAAGATTCTTCAGAACTCTGGCAATGCTCCCCGGCAGCTCCGGCGAGCAGCATCTCTCCCCTCCGGGGGAGAACTCCGAATTCAGTGTCTGTGTCTCTGGGTTTTATACCCTAGCTCGACTTCAGCTTAGCACATACACATTTCTACACACAATTCTAACTAGTAGGTACGCCCAGGTGATTAATTCATAGGTTTAAGACACAACCTTCTTCCTTTTACACATACATCATTGCATTCTTTCCAGCAAGTACACAGCATCCACCTTCCGTTGTTAACACACACACACATTGCTTGAGACATGTTGCCAAGACCATATTTGGCCACAGAACTTCCTCAATGTCCTCCTTTCTGCAGTGTCATGGTGACTTCTGCTTTTTGCCCTGCACACAGCTCAGAACAGCACAGATTACTTCCATTCAAAACTCATTTAGTTACACTGAATCACTTTTTAAATCATTCTTCTTAGCATGATCAAATAACTCATTTTAAATCATTCTCTTCTATAGCAATCATCATTTTCAGAATATATATCAGCCTATTAAAATCATTCGTGCATCAAGCATAAGCATAATCATGTGGTTAACTTATATAGTTTCTCATTTTAACTTTTCATTGGTTTGCTTAAAGCTTTTATTTAGGTGGTGGTTGCTCCTGGGATCTCAAATAACTAGGCCCCACTTGACACGTTTTAGTGACATTTTGGACGACATGCTAAACTATGACGTTTTAGTGATATTTGTGACGACATACTAAACTATGACATTTTAGTGATATTTTGGACGACATGCTAAACTATGACGTTTTAGTGATATTTTGGACGACACGCCAAACTATGACATTTTAGTGATATTTAGGGACCACATGCTAAACTATGACATTTTAGTGACATTTTGGACGACATACTAAACTATGACGTTTCAGTGACATTTTGGACGACATGCTAAACTATGACGTTTTAGTGACATTTTGGACGACACGCTAAAGTATGACATTTTAGTGACATTTTGGACGACATACTAAACTATGACATTTTAATGATATTTTGGACGACATACTAAACTATGACATTTTAGTGACATTTTGGACGACATGCTAAACTATGACGTTTTAGTGACATTTTGGACGACATGCTAAACTATGACGTTTCAGTGACATTTTGGACGACATGCTAAACTATGACGTTTTAGTGACATTTTGGACGACATACTAAACTATGACGTTTCAGTGACATTTTGGACGACATGCTAAACTATGACGTTTTAGTGATATTTTGGACGACATGCTAAACTATGACGTTTTAGTGATATTTTGGACGACATGCTAAACCATGACGTTTTAGTGACATTTTGGACGACACGCTAAACCATGACGTTTTAGTGATATTTTGGACGACATGCTAAACTATGACATTTTAGTGACATTTTGGACGACATACTAAACTATGACATTTTAATGATATTTTGGACGACATACTAAACTATGACATTTTAGTGACATTTTGGACGACACGCTAAACTATGACGTTTTAGTGATATTTTGGACGACATGCTAAACTATGACGTTTTAGTGATATTTTGGACGACATGCTAAACCATGACGTTTTAGTGACATTTTGGACGACACGCTAAACCATGACGTTTTAGTGATATTTTGGACGACATGCTAAACTATGACGTTTTAGTGATATTTTGGACGACATGCTAAACCATGACGTTTTAGTGACATTTTGGACGACACGCTAAACCATGACGTTTTAGTGATATTTTGGACGACATACTAAACTATGACGTTTCAGTGACATTTTGGACGACATGCTAAACTATGACGTTTTAGTGATATTTTGGACGACATGCTAAACTATGACGTTTTAGTGATATTTTGGACGACATGCTAAACCATGACGTTTTAGTGACATTTTGGACGACACGCTAAACCATGACGTTTTAGTGATATTTTGGACGACACGCTAAAGTATGACATTTTAGTGACATTTTGGACGACATGCTAAACTATGACGTTTTAGTGATATTTTGGACGACATACTAAACTATGACATTTTAGTGACATTTTGGACGACATACTAAACTATGACGTTTTATTGATATTTTGGACGACATACTAAACTATGACGTTTTAGTGATATTTTGGACGACACGCCAAACTATGACATTTTAGTGATATTTAGGGACCACATGCTAAACTATGACGTTTTAGTGACATTTTGGACGACATGCTAAACTATGACATTTTAGTGACATTTTGGACGACATACTAAACTATGACGTTTCAGTGACATTTTGGACGACATGCTAAACTATGACGTTTCAGTGACATTTTGGACGACATGCTAAACTATGACGTTTTAGTGATATTTTGGACGACATGCTAAACCATGACGTTTTAGTGACATTTTGGACGACACGCTAAACTATGACATTTTAGTGACATTTTGGACGACATACTAAACTATGACGTTTTAGTGACATTTTGGACGACATACTAAACTATGACGTTTTAGTGACATTTTGGACGACACGCTAAAGTATGACATTTTAGTGACATTTTGGACGACATACTAAACTATGACATTTTAATGATATTTTGGACGACATACTAAACTATGACGTTTTAGTGACATTTTGGACGACACGCTAAACTATGACATTTTAGTGACATTTTGGACGACATGCTAAACTATGACGTTTTAGTGATATTTTGGACGACATACTAAACTATGACATTTTAGTGACATTTTGGACGACATACTAAACTATGACGTTTTATTGATATTTTGGACGACATACTAAACTATGACGTTTTAGTGATATTTTGGACGACACGCCAAACTATGACATTTTAGTGATATTTAGGGACCACATGCTAAACTATGACGTTTTAGTGACATTTTGGACGACATGCTAAACTATGACATTTTAGTGATATTTTGGACGACATACTAAACTATGACGTTTTAGTGATATTTTGGACGACATGCTAAACTATGACGTTTTAGTGACATTTTGGACGACATGCTAAACTATGACATTTTAGTGATATTTTGGACGACATACTAAACTATGACATTTTAGTGACATTTTGGACGACACGCTAAACTATGACATTTTAGTGACATTTTGGACGACATACTAAACTATGACGTTTTAGTGATATTTTGGACGACATACTAAACTATGACGTTTTTTAGTGACATTTTGGACAACATGCTAAACTATGACATTTTAGTGACATTTTGGACGACACGCTAAACTATGACATTTTAGTGACATTTTGGACGACATACTAAACTATGACGTTTTAGTGATATTTTGGACGACATGCTAAACTATGACGTTTTAGTGACATTTTGGACGACATGCTAAACTATGACGTTTTAGTGATATTTTGGACGACACGCCAAACTATGACATTTTAGTGATATTTAGGGACCACATGCTAAACTATGACGTTTTAGTGACATTTTGGACGACATGCTAAACTATGACATTTTAGTGACATTTTGGACGACATACTAAACTATGACGTTTTAGTGATATTTTGGACGACATGCTAAACTATGACGTTTTAGTGACATTTTGGACGACATGCTAAACTATGACATTTTAGTGATATTTTGGACGACATACTAAACTATGACATTTTAGTGACATTTTGGACGACACGCTAAACTATGACATTTTAGTGACATTTTGGACGACATACTAAACTATGACGTTTTAGTGATATTTTGGACGACATACTAAACTATGACGTTTTAGTGATATTTTGGACGACATGCTAAACTATGACGTTTTAGTGACATTTTGGACGACATGCTAAACTATGACATTTTAGTGATATTTTGGACGACATACTAAACTATGACATTTTAGTGACATTTTGGACGACACGCTAAACTATGACATTTTAGTGACATTTTGGACGACATACTAAACTATGACGTTTTAGTGACATTTTGGACGACACGCTAAACTATGACATTTTAGTGACATTTTGGACGACATGCTAAACTATGACGTTTTAGTGATATTTTGGACGACATACTAAACTATGACATTTTAGTGACATTTTGGACGACATACTAAACTATGACGTTTTATTGATATTTTGGACGACATACTAAACTATGACGTTTTAGTGATATTTTGGACGACACGCCAAACTATGACATTTTAGTGATATTTAGGGACCACATGCTAAACTATGACGTTTTAGTGACATTTTGGACGACATGCTAAACTATGACGTTTTAGTGATATTTTGGACGACATGCTAAACTATGACGTTTTAGTGACATTTTGGACGACACGCTAAACTATGACATTTTAGTGACATTTTGGACGACATACTAAACTATGACGTTTTAGTGATATTTTGGACGACATGCTAAACTATGACGTTTTAGTGACATTTTGGACGACATGCTAAACTATGACCTTTTAGTGACATTTTGGACGACATACTAAACTGACGTTTTAATGATATTTCTGACGACATACTAAAACGTTTTAATGATATTAATAATATATAAATAATTTAACAAATTTTAAATTTATTTATTACCTTAAATTAGTAAGAAATAAAATACTGATAATCAATAAATCCGTCACCCCACAATTACTCCAATTCTACAACGTATGTCTCTTTCCTTTGATATGTTATTTGTACAATATATGATGTATATGATGGTGTTTTTTCATCCCAAAGGCTAAACTACGACGTGTTTAGAGCGACAAGCTATACTATAACGTGTTTAGAGCTACATGCTATACTGTGACGTGTTTATTTCAATTCAATTCAATTTTATTTATATAGCGTCAATTACAGTCAAATCGTCTCAAGACGCTTTACAGAACCCATATGCCTGACCCCCAGAGCAAGCGCAAAGGCGACAGTGGCAAGAAAACACCCTTTTAACAGGGAAGAAACCTCGAGCAGAACCCGGCTCTATATAGGGGGGACCCATCTGCCTGCTGGCCGGGGGGGTTGAGAGGGACAGAGGAGGGCAAGGGGGAGGGATGGGAGAAGAGGGAGGGGTGGGAAAGCAAGGAAAACACAACACACATTTGGATACATGTATGACAGGATATGTGACACAGACAAAGTATAAGCTAACATTGAAAACTGACTCATAGTTTACTCTGATGATGTACGGCTCTGACATTAAACATACTCCATATATAGCTAGCAGTAAAATTCAAACAGTATGTAAGTTAGCATAACAGTATAGTGAAGGCAATGCAGAGTTGACTGGTGGAAAAGGGGAGTTGGAAGCAGAGGGCTGGAGGAAGGTCAGCAGCAGCATCCCACAGTGGACATGATGGAGACTGGACCAGCTGGTGGAACATCAACCGCAGATCTGAAGCATCCAGCTCTGGGACCAGGGACACTCGGAGAAATAGCACAGGGGGAAACAGAGTGAATGTACTGCAATAACGGTATACATATTAAATGTAAAGGCAGATAGAGAAGGGCTCAGCGCGTCAAGAAAAGTCCCCCAGCAGCCTATAGGCCTACAGCAGCATGACTAGAGGCAGAACGAAGGGACGTCCAAGAAGGAGTCAGCTGTACAATGAAGACACAAGCCGAACCCCTGTGGGTCACCCAGTCAGCCCCAACTATAAGATTTGTCAAAAAGGAACGTTTTAAGCCTGGTCTTAAAAATAGAGAGGGTGTCTGCCTCCCGAACCCAAACTGGGAGCAGGTTCCACAGGAGAGGAGCTGATAACTGAAGGCTCTGCCTCCCATTCTACTTTTAGAAATTCTAGGAGCAACAAGTAAGCCTGCAGTTTGAGAGCGAAGAGTTCTACTAGGATAATAAGGTACTATCAGATCTTTAAGATATAGAGCGACATGCTATGCTATGACATGTTTAGAGCTACATGCTATACTATAATTCCATGACACTTTGTCTATAAATGATACGTGTAAGGGGTTTTCTGTGGGTCTGACCTTGTCCTCTACACCAGTGGTTCTCAACCCTGTTCCTCGGGACCCCATGTCCTGCATGTTTTAGATGCTTCCCTGCTCCAACACACCTGATTCAAATGATCAGCTCGTTATCAGGCTTCTGCAGAGGCTTGATAACGAGCTGATCCTTTGAGTCAGGTGTGTTGGAGCAGGGAAGCATCTAAAACATGCAGGACATGGGGTCCTGAGGAACAGGGTTGAGAACCACTGTTCTACACCAGCAACTCTACACGCGCGCACACACGCACACACACACCCCAGTTTGGGAACCACCAGGTTCTACTATGACGTTCTTTAACTAAAGGCTACACTATGACCTTTTCCTGTTTGTGTCACTTCAATGCATTCCATGTGAGTAAAGTGGCGCCATCTGGTGGACGTTCTGTGCTACTACACTGTTTCTGAATGAGCTCAGAAAAACAGATGATGTGAAAGAAGCTGTTTGACGACTACTAAACTGTTTTAACAACATATTATTGTGTTCCATTGACATGCTACACTATGACGAGTCTGTTCTCATGATTTTAGAATAAATGTTACAATAAAGTTGTGTATTTGTGATTCTAAATGTCATTGAACCATCTTTTCCTGCTTTAATAACTCAATAAAAAGTGTCTCCATGTTCACTTACATCTATTTAATGCTGTAATATCAAAGTCAAACCTTCTGTGTTCAACACATAATGATGCTAATTGTAGGATTAGCATCTTAAATCAACATTAACCAGAGATATTCACCAAATAAACACCCAAACTGGACCATCAGCATGAGTACATGGTGTTTTATTACCACCAACATTCCCATAAAATGAATTCAAACACATCTCTGTACAGAAATCAGAAACAATCAAACACGTGTGACATTTAGAGAACAAACATGGCTTGGAGGGTAAGTTTGGAGGAGAATCAGACTCACCTGCTGATGCCTGATCACATAGCGACACCTGGCGGACACACGGAGGAACCACAACGGCTTCACTTCCGGGTCATGGTGCGATTGTGTGACGTCGAGTAGCTGTAGTTTATTCTATTATTTTATTATTTTATTCTATTCTGTTATAAATAAAAGAGAGGAGAACATCCAGAAGGAGCTGATCTTTATTTTACCTTTTCATGAACAACAAAAATTGACTGATTTCATTCAAACTCTTTATTTCTTCTCTATTATTTTCATTTATAAACAAAAATATATTATTTTATTGAAATGTTTAGAAGCATTTAGAGCAGGAGAAATGAATAAAATGAGCTGATGTGATTCTGTAAAGCCGTGAGTTCAGTTTGTGGATAAATTAATGCCGCTTAGATCCACAGTGAGGACATAAAAATAAATGAAATAGATAAAAGTTAAAGCAGAACAAACACAGGTGGAGAACCGGGTTCTGCTCGTTCTGATCTTCTGTTTGTCTGTTTGTTCTGCAGGCAGCAGGAGGGTCTCTGTCTCTTTGTCTCAGCTGCTTTGCATACAAATCCCAGACTCCTCCTAGGCTCAGTGTCACACAGAAACCCGTCCAGAGTCCAGAACCAGGCAGCGGGTCGAGGAGAATTTCTGTTTGAGTGGCTGCAGAACTTCCAGCTTGGCGCTGATCTGTGTCCAGGGCTGGTTCTGGTCCTCTGCTCTGCTGGTTGGAGGCTTCAGAGTGCTCTCAGACCTGAACCTCGCAGCTGCCTTCAGATCCAGCTGTTCCCTGAAAGCCTCCTCAGAGTCTGGTGGCTGATGTGTTGCAGCTTGTAACACATGTACTAAACTGGGAACGATACAGAGAAGGTTAGCATGGCCCCTGGCGCAAGGATGACACGCACAATCGTGAAGCGTTCCTCATTTTTCGCTTTTCATAAAAGCATTTTGTAACCCTAATTAGTATCGTAATAAAAAAAATAATCCTAAAAAATTTATGTGATATTTACGTTTTGGTGAAACAGCGCCACCCTGTCTGCACCGGTGCAGCTCAGGCGGAGAGCGGTACTGCAGCGGCTCAAACACAGAGAGGCGAAAACAACCAAAGAGTACAAAATGACAAGAACAACGGCTGACGTTCAGTGACAATCATGAAAAGAAATCTGTTTCATCGGAAATAAACCGCAGAAACTGCAGGAAACGTCCTGATGTACGGTCTGTGAAGGTAATGTCTCCACAGCCGGATTCCGTTCACTTTCTGTCCATTTTACATTCATGTGAAGCAACGATGAAGTAGCGGTGAGCGAGAGGATAAAATTAAAACTGAACATAAATACATAAATTCCCGAATTTTGATCATTGCCGAATGAAAGAAGAGATTTATAAAAATTCCACAGAAGTTCTCCCGTCTTATTTCACCCATTAGATGGTCAGAAACCGAACCGTGTCTTTATTCTGCCAGTTTTTGAACGGAGCTCGGCGGAGACTAACGTCCGCTCAGCGTCAAGACAGCGGAAATAACACACACTTCAGGCAGCGTCCTTCAAAATAAGAGTCACAGTAAATTCTCTGATTTTCTGCCAAAACAGTGAGTAAATGTTACTAATGCATCAAATTAACTCGATTTAATCTACCAGGCTGACAATGAAACGTCAGATCCTGCTAATAACCGCACAAAGAGCTAATTTCAGGAAGCTGCCCGGTGCTGGAGGTCTTCCATTCTCCAGACTGAAGCTAAAAGGTGAAGGTTACCCGAGGTCAAATCAATTAACAATCCGGTGATTATTAACAAGTAACCACCGTGTTTTAAACAATGTCAAAACTTGCCCCGCTAATTACTGAATCAAACTTAACTTGTTGGCACATCTTTTGACGGACTAAAAGTTAACATTTTAGAAGTTAAACTGCTGTTAGCCACTAACCTGAATGCTAATGGAGTTCGGCTTACATCAATGTCCGTTACCGGAGCTGACCTTCGTCTCTCCGCTGGAATATCCACTCCTCATTACGGTACTTAATGGCAAAAGCGAGTCCTTTCGTTCAGAGTCCCGTTAGTTACCGTTTAATTAATGTCTTTCTGCTGATTGATCCAAACCGAGCGGCGCTACGGAGAAGGTGAAGTTCCTACTGGTGGAGGAAGCTGCATCCGGCGCTGTTTTTCCCAAAATAAAACAACATTAAAGAATCCTGTGGTGCTCTGAGCTGCAGCTCAAAATTAAAATCATTCAGTTAAATTCTGAAACTTACATTAAGCAAGTGAAAGGCTGTTGAACGAATTTGAAATCTAAAATATTGTAAAAATCCAACTAAATGTGAAAATATTTATCAAAGTAAGTTGTGGTTTGGTGTTGTCGCTAGCTTTACTAGCTGCTTGGTAGCATTTTAGCTAGCAGCTAGCTCGTTCTATGCATGCTAAATAACAGAGCTAACAGTTATTTATTTTTATACAGTCTATAGCCAACAAGAGTGGGAAGTTTGAGTCCCAGCTGAGACAACACAGATTTCAGTAATATGTTCACACCGTTAAAGGATGAAATATTTGTAAAAGTTTTGTTCGGAAACTGTTTTGTCAGCTAGATTTAGCCATGTTTTCTCAAAAGTAAAACTCACATTAAAGAGTCCTGCAACGCTCAGAGCTGGAGGAGGATAAATTTTTGTGTCCACTGTTTTATTTTAAGCTATTTCCACTGATAGATTTCTGCAACTTGAAAGACAGCTACTTTAGATCAAACTGGGCTTGTAGCACATTGTCTGCCTTACAATGATGGGAAAGAGGCATCGTTTATGTTTTGACAACTTATATCTAATGAGTTATTGATGCTGGAAGTCTGAATCTGTGAATATCTTTCAAACTTTACCAAATACGGGGCCACAACCACCCAATGAGTGGTATATTTATTTTTGAAAAAAGCCTTTAGTCATACTTAAAGCTTTCAGTGCTTTATTAACACAAAACTAAGAGTTCTGTATTGTTCTATGATCACAGGTTCTGTCTAAAAAGATGTGGCATCATTTTAAACAGTGAAACCAAACTAATAAAATGTAATGACCAACCAGTGTGGAATACTGGATTCTGCACAAACTGAATGCAGAATGCTGGACAAAGAAATTCTCTACAGATATTTTTCCCATCTAAATCTTATCTTTACACAGTTAATGTATTAACTTATTTATGTGTGCATGAATGTATTTGCTGACTGATTTATTTAGTACTTTTAACATATCAGAGTTCTGAGTGAGTTTTTCTGTAGATAGGCAAAGGCCATTTATTGATCACATATAGGCTATTAAATAAATGATCTAAAAAAAACAAAAGCATTTAAAATACTATTAAACAACTTATGCATTTATTGAGTCACTAAAATCCTGTAGAGTCTACGGCCACATTAGTCTGACTATAATCATCCTCTGGTAAATTCACAACCATGTACTGATGTCTCTTACCAAAGGGACTTCAGGAGATGATTAGATGATGATAAACTGTGACCTGCTGGTTGGTTCTCTCTGTTCTCATGTTTCTTACATGTTGGTCTCCTGATGCTGCCTTACTTCAGTCTATGAGCAACAGAAACCACAGTTTGCCCTGTACCTATTGCCAGGGTTCCAGTCTTCCCACTCACGCCTGTGCTTTTGAAAACATTTTTGCTTCTTTGGACGTGGTGGAGTTTCGGGTGTAGACATTTTTAAACACGCGGGAGCAGCAGCGTCTGTTACCAGGAAACCAGAGACAGGACCGGCAAACAGACCTGTTGGACCATAGACATAATAAAGAGCAGACGCCGCTCGGGGTGCTGCGCAGCGAGAAATACGGCCACCATCTTGGTCCGGTCATCTGCTCCACTCAGCGCTGTTTGACAGCACATTTAATCCGTCTTAACTCTGAATATTAAACTGATTTTCACACGTTTTTTATTTTTATTTTTTTGCTGCAAACGTCATACATGTAGCTATGATACAGGACAAATGGTTCGGCGTATTTTAATATTCATAGCTGGATTAATAGATCATAATAATAATAGGTAATAGAATATTGTGATATTAAGCTCGACTGTAGACAGGTATTTTGCAAACATTGTAAACACACACACACTAATATATGTTAGAGAAACAGATAATGGCAGTAAAGTCAATTATTATAATAATTTGAAGAGACAATATACACACGTGGACAAAATTGTTGGTACCCCTCAGTTGAAGAAGGAAAAACCCACAATTCTCACTGAAATCACTTGAAACTCACAAAAGTAACAATAAATAAAAATTTATTGAAAATTAAATAATCAAAATCAGCCATCACTTTTGAATTGTTGATTAACATAATTATTTAAAAAAAACAAACTAATGAAATAAGGCTGGACAAAAATGACGGTACCCATAACTTAATATTTTGTTGCACAACCTTTTGAGGCAATCACTGCAATTAAACGATTTCTGTATTTGTCAATGAGCGTTCTGCAGCTGTCAACAGGTATTTTGGCCCACTCCTCATGAGCAAACAGCTCCAGTTGTCTCAGGTTTGATGGGTGTCTTCTCCAAATGGCATGTTTCAGCTCCTTCCACATATGTTCAATGGGATTCAGATCTGGGCTCATAGAAGGCCACTTTAGAATAGTCCAACGCTTTTCTCTCAGCCATTCTTGGGTGTTTTTGGCTGTGTGTTTTGGATGGTTGTCCTGTTGGAAGACCCATGACCTGCGACTGAGACCAAGCTTTCTGACACTAGGCAGCACATTTCTCTCCAGAATGCCTTGATAGTCTTCAGATTTCATCGTACCTTGCACACTTTCAAGACACCCTGTGCCAGATGCAGCAAAGCAGCCCCAAAACATTACTGAGCCTCCTCCATGTTTCACCGTAGGGACAGTGTTCTTTTCTTCGTATGCTTGGTTTTTGAGTCTATGAACATAGAGTTGATGTGCCTTACCAAAAAGCTCCAGTTTGGTCTCATCTGTCCAAAGGACATTCTCCCAGAAGCTTTGTGGCTTGTCAACATGCATTTTTGCAAATTCCAGTCTGGCTTTTTTATGAGTTTTTTTCAGCAGTGGTGTCCTCCTTGGTCGTCTCCCATGAAGTCCACTTTGGCTCAAACAACGACGAATGGTGCGATCTGACACTGATGTACCTTGGCCTTGGAGTTCACCTTTAATTTCTTTGGAGGTTGCTCTGGGCTCTTTGGATACAATTCCAACGATCCGTCTCTTCAATTTGTCATCAATTTTCCTCTTGCGGCCACGTCCAGGGAGGTTGGCTACTGTCCCGTGGGTCTTGAACTTCTGAATAATATGAGCCACTGTTGTCACAGGAACTTCAAGCTGTTTAGAGATGGTCTTATAGCCTTTACCTTTAAGATGTTTGTCTATCATTTTTTTTCGGATGTCCTGGGACAATTCTCTCCTTCGCTTTCTGTTGTCCATGTTCAGTGTGGTACACACCTTTTCACCAAACAGCAGGGTGACTACTTGTCTCCCTTTAAATAGGCAGACTGACTGATTATGAGTTTGGAAACACCTGTGATGTCAATTAAATGACACACCTGAGTTAATCATGTCACTCTGGTCAAATAGTTTTCAATCTTTTATAGAGGTACCATCATTTTTGTCCAGGCCTGTTTCATTAGTTTGTTTTTTTAAATAATTATGTTAATCAACAATTCAAAAGTAATGGCTGTTTTTGATTATTTAATTTTCAATAAATTTTTATTTATTGTTACTTTTGTGAGTTTCAAGTGATTTCAGTGAGAATTGTGGGTTTTTCCTTCTTTAACTGAGGGGTACCAACAATTTTGTCCACGTGTGTATGATTTGTCTGAGTCTGTCCGCTTCAGGGAAGGTCATCGGTGCTCTATGTGGGGTTGTATCGATGCTGGAGACGGTAAATGGTGGTGATGTTGACATTAAAGTGACGGGCAATGTCTCGGACAGACTCTCCAGCTTGCAGACATCCGATGGCTTGGTTCCTCTCAGTTTGGTTTAAGCGTGGCATAGTTAAACAGCAAGTGAAATGCCTATGATCTTGAATGAAATTTATACCCACTGAAGGTGTCGATAAATCGTGCATATTCAATTGCACGTGCAAAGTGTGAATCATGTCCACATCATCAATGCATTGGTGTATTGCGACGATTCGTTTTCCGTTTTCACACCAACCTTACAAAACACAACAGAAAATGTTAAGAACACACCATGCACCACAAAGTACCAAATGCATTTTTGTTTTGGGAAACCAAATTTAAGTTTTCATCGGGTAAAAGAAACTTGCGTTTCTTTTGCGTGAGTATACATACAAGACTTCCTGGACAATGCCCCAGCCCTGTACGCTTCAAAGACCTGCACTTCATGGATGCTGACAACACTGCAAAGGACATGATAATCCTGAGGATAGAACAAGTGGAGGATATGGTAGGAAATACAATATTATCAGCAGTTAGTTTTCCTCTTATTATTTTCTGTCTCACTTAAGGGTCTTCCATTTCAGTTCTAATGATGATGATGTTATATGTATTTATTTAACATTGGAAAATAAATGAACACTCATGCTAGTTGACTTTTCTAGATGATGATGATGAAGATAATGTCAGCTGCTCTCTGCTCTGCTGATGGTCTGCTGGATGATGAGAGCCAGGCAGCTCAAGCAGAAGGTGATGTGAGAGGATACAGGGAGGAGGAGGATGACGATGAAATGATGTGGAGGAGATGAGAGAGGTTTGCATTGATTTGACAATAGGTGTGATGATGATATTGTAATGCAGTCATATGGTAATTTAACTAATAACTCATTTAAGATGCTCATATTATTGTAAACAAAAGCGCAGGTTTGAATTTATTTGGAGCATTACAAAGTGAGTTATGAGACTTTGCTGTTGTTTATGATTGCTGTGTATCAGTATTGTTTTTTGTTGTTTGTGTTTGTCATATTATTGTAGACATATTGTTGTGACTTGTGTTTCTTTTGTTCTGTCTTGCTTTGTCTTGTCTACCCCAGATGAGGAGCCAGAGCCTCCAAGAAGAAGTCAGCCATGGACCAGTTGCTTGGAGGTTTCCTCGCTCCCAGAGCCCCAGAGAAGACCATAAGGGAGAGAGCTAAGGAGGAAATAACAAAATACAGGGCAGGGGATGGCTTAGATGTCAATGGTGACGTGTTGCAGTGGTGGAAAGAAAGAGTGGATCTTCCACTGCTTTTAAAACTGGCCAGGAGCTATTTGTCTGTTCCTGCAACAAGTGTCCCTTCTGAACGAGTGTTCAGCACAGCAGGGGACATGATAACAGCAGAGCGCAGTCGGCTTCTTCCTGAACATGTGGACCAACTAATCTTCCTGAAAAATAACGTGAAGCAAAGCCGTATGAAATGCATCACAAAGTGAGAGTGGCATTTACAGAAAGATCTGTTTTCTTTTTTAATTATGATGGACATTTCATAGAAGACACTCAGTGAGAGTAGTCTGTTTACACTCCAACACACACAGCAGCTTTGAGCCTGTGACTGCCGTACTGTTTTCATTGTATTTTACGTTCTATCTTATGGAGATGGACGCTTCATAGAAGACACTCAGTGAGAGTAGTCCGTTTGTGTTTACACTACAGCAGCAGCTGTGAGGCTCAGATGCCAAATTCTTTACATTTTCTATGCACAAACCCCAATAGTGAAAGGGTAAGTTGCTGAACACTTTGTGCTCCTCACTGCTGTATTAGCCTAATGAGTTCATAGTTTGGCAGACAGGAATATGAACACACATTGATTGCACTGTTGAAAGTGTCACTTTAAGTTACTCATTGGGAGCATTTTACTGTACTTTTTACAACAGTAATGATTGTTTAATTGTTTTACTCTTTCATTGTTGCAGAATTCACTCAAATCATCGATTCTCAGTGTTAGAAAGTTAGAAAGTCGACTCCAGCACATCGCTTTGGCAGACAGTAGCATGGCCATTGAATGGTTTATTTGTCAGGCAGTGCATTAGTTCTTCAATAATGTCTTCTGTATATTACACTACTAGAACAGAGCACTTGTATGATGTAGGGTTGAGATTGGGGGAAAAAAGACAAACAGCACTTTTGTTGAATTTACTGCCAAGCGCCTTTAAGGAATAAAGTCAAATCCTTTTTGTAGGACCATACCGCATTCCATCTTTTTTATTTAATTTCTTTTTTTCTTTGCTTATTTGCATCATGATCAATCGCATCGTATCACAACAAATTGCATCATATCGGCTCGGCTCGCATTGATTTGAACAAAATGATTATCGTATCGTATCGCCAGAAAATTCCACGTGTCGTTAAAGTATCGTGTCACTGGCAGTGCAGCGTGATGCGTATCTAATCGTCCTCAGTGCTGAGATTCACATACGAGTCATTTTAAATAGAGACACGTGAAATGAAAGAAAACTCTCATTAAATCAATACTGAGCGTGTAAAGTTGAATGAACTGATCCATCATCTGGTGTTTGATCTCATGTAGAATTCACAGTAATATAAAATACAGCTGTAGTCATTAAATCCACACATTTACAATGGAAACAAACACATTTTTAATCAGTTAACTAAGAAAACCATCCTTTAATGTCTTCCCTTAAAATGAGCAACATTTTTAAAATATAGTTGTAAAGTAAAAGTTTCACACTAAAGATGAATCACTGATGAACATTTAATGGCATTAACTCAGTTATTATGAGGAAACAGAAATCCATTTCTAATATTTCTATCAAATATGTTTCTGTCTATAAAATATCCTGGACATCAATAAAAATGTCTGCAGAGTGAAATCTATGAAGTCCATCTGCTTTTATTCATCATATTGATGTTTAAATGATGGGAACTGCAGCCCATAGATATATACAAACGCTAGATGTCTCAAGACGGAGTCGGCGGCGGCGTCACTTGGCGGCCATCTTAGGACAGGGGACTGCTCTGGCGCACTGTACTGTAGTCAATGGTAAGGTGGATGATTTCCTCACTTTAACACTCATAACTCGCTCAATTCTTGATTGATTTACAAACGGTTTAGTTTATTACAAACCTTATTAACGTGGCTATGATTCAGGCTCAATTCCGAAATCGCAGCTTTTCGTTTTGAAAAATGCGGCATAGTTGTGTGTCTTTTCTGCCTGGCTACTCACATTGAAGATGGTGTTACTCACAATCTGATTTTCAATTATTAGGTTTTCCTGAGACCAACGTTTTTTGAGAACCGAATCTTTAGGTGAAATTACATTCTTTGTGGTTGTGGTTGTATTTATTTGCTTGTTAAGAGACTTTGATTGAGACCTTGGACTTATTGTTTGTATACATCTATGCCTGGATTAGTTAGCCTGCAGCCGAAATGCATTGTGGGTAATGTAGGCACCAGGTTCATGAAAAGAAAAGACATCATCTCTTTTTGTTGTGCATTGATTTTGGTTGAGCTTTGTTTTTATCTGTGCATTAGAAAGCTGATAGTAATAAAAAAGTGCAATGCTAAATATTAAAATTACATTTACATCCATTTATGCTGAAAAAAGCTGATATCTGTGTTCATTATTATACGAATTCAATGGTTTTAATTATTCTTATGTAAGCAGTAAAACAAGTACATCTCTGACGTTTATAACAAACCAAGCTGTTGTAAAATCGGTTGAAAATTGAGCAATCTACAGTGATTTTAAAATCCATGCTCCATTGACTTTAATGTTATGAGTGATCGAGCAGCCCTGTCCCAAGATGGCCGCCATGTGGCGACGTTGCTCCCCATAGGCTGACAGCGCTCATGAGCCATCTAGCGTTTGTATATATCTATGCTGCAGCCCACGTTCAGTCAAGTTAGAGGAATTACGGATAAACAACGTTTACAGGTTTCTCTACAAAATAAAAGCCCTGATTTGTTTCACGGAAAAATGACGTGATTTCAAGAATATGAGTGAAAGTCATCAGTCCTTTGGTTTGTAAAGTCTCAGAAAATGGTGAAAAACGTCAATGAGAGCCTCTCAAAGCTCCTCAACCCAAAGACTTTCAGTTTACTGTCAGAAAGAATCAAAGAAATTAAAGAATATTCACATTTATGAAGATGGAATGAGAGAATTGTGACGTTTTTTCCTCCAAAAATGACTCAAACCAGTTAACCGACAGTCAAAAAGTGGTGATAAATGTATTGGTTGCGTCTCCAGAACAATCCTGAACCTGAATCTACCTGCTAACATTTCTGTGGTCATCATTAGAATAAACCTCAAAGATGTAAAGTGACTGTTTGGTCCAGATGATATCAGCTGGAGATGGAAACGTCTGTGGACTAAAATCACTTTTCCATCATCACTGTTTTTCTGAGCTCATTCAGAAACTGTTGTAACACAGACCGTCCACCAGATGGCACCGATCACTCATGACTGCACATTATTGTGTGTTTCAGTTAAAGTATGGATGTCTGCAGTGTCTCTGTTCATAAACGTCCTGGAAGAGTTTTATAAAGTGTTACTGGACTAAAACAACAATCCTGTTTTTATGACTTCAGTTCATTTCATAAAAAGTGGTTCCATCAGCGGCCATGTTTGTTCTCTAAATGTCACACGTGTTTGATTGTTTCTGATTTCTGTACAGAGATGTGTTTGAATTCATTTTATGGGAATGTTGGTGGTAATAAAACACCATGTACTGATGCTGATGGTCCAGTTTGGGTGTTTATTTGGTGAATATCTCTGGTTAATGTTGATTTAAGATGCTAATCCTACAATTAGCATCATTATGTGTTGAACACAGAAGGTTTGACTTTGATATTACAGCATTAAATAGATGAAACTTTTTATTGAGTTATTAAAGCAGGAAAAGATGGTTCAATGACATTTAGAATCACAAATACACAACTTTATTGTAACATTTATTCTAAAATCATGAGAACAGACTTGTCATAGTGCAGCGTGTCAATGGAACACAATAATATGTTGTTAAAATAGTTTAGTAGTCGTCAAACAGCTTCTTTCACATCATCTGTTTTTCTGAGCTCATTTAGAAACAGTGTAATAGCACAGAACGTCCACCAGATGGCGCCACTTTACTCACATGGAATGCATTGAAGTGAGACAAACAGGAAAAGGTCATAGTGTAGCCTTTGGTTAAAAAACGTCATTATTGATACAATCTGCATATCAGCCCAACCAACCAAACTAAATCATCCAGCAGCAACATTTGAAATTCTGCTGGAAAAACGCAGACCTGGCAACCCTGCCTGGTGGGTCTAAACATGAACAAACGATGCATGCTGCAGGGAAAGCCAGCAGAGCATGGAGAAGATGGTGACAGGAGGACGTCCAGGTAGACGGAAAGCAGATGAATCTACAGCAAACCTCACAACAAGTAAAACAAAGGCAGGAAGATATGAAGAAGCATACCTCGCCCTCAACTTCACAAGTACGACTGTGGGTCATGAAGAGAGGCCACAGTTTCTGTGTGTCTCTAAATATTAACTTCTGACAGCATGAAGACAAATAAGTTAAGGTGCCACTTACAGACTGCACATCCTGAACACAGAGAAAAGCCAGCTGATGTCTTCAGAATAAAACGACTCAACTGTGGTGAACAACAGAGTGGCTTCACTAAAGCAGCATCTGTACCTGGAAATGACCAACTCCCCCCGTATAAGGTCGCCTACAGAGCTGCTCAGTGGAGAAAGCAGCTCACTGTTGCTAAGGAATGAAGACTTCCTCCTGATGCTGACATGGTTTCAACCATGATTGATGAAGCAGCAGCAACCAAACTGAAGGCTATTCCTCTGTCAAACAGTACTATCAGGAGGCACATTGATGACATTTAAAAAGACACAGAGGAGCAGCTTCATGATAAGATGAGAGACAACCGCTTTGCTCTGACAGTAACAGACTGTTCATTGATAACATTCGTCAGATTGATGCCGATGGTTTGAAGCAGGATTTGCTTTTCTGCTAACGTGGAACTAACAGAGCCACTGCAGAGGAACTGTTCACAATCACTGACACTTATTTGAAAGAGGCTGATCTGAAATAGGAGGACTGTGTGGGGATCTGCACTGATGGAAAGGAGGAGGGCTGCCAGCGCTCATCACCCTGATGTGTAGTGGACACACTGTGATACATGGAGAGGCGTCTGAACAGCTGAGTCCTGAGCTGAACCATGGAATGACAGACATCGTTGCCACAGTGAACTCCATCAAAACAAGCCGTCAAAGCCCGGATTTTTGCAGCTCTCTGCCAGGAAATGGGATCCGAGCACACAGCTGTTCTGGTTCTCAGTGAGTCCTGATGGTTGTCACGTGGGAAGCTTCTTTCCAGAGTGTTTGAATCGATGAAATCAGAATCTTTTTGGTGGAGGAAGGTCATGAAGTTGCCCACAAGTTTAGCAACAACAACTTCCTGCTGAAACTTGCAAACCTCAGTGACATGTTTCAGAAAGTCAATGAAGTAAATCTCCAGATCCAGGGCACTAAAACACACCTTCCACAGCTGGCAGATCAAATCACATCTTTGTCAAGAAAACTGGAGATGTGGGAGAAGAGAGTGAAAGAAGGGAATAGAGACTCATCTGAGAGCCGAAAATCATTCACTGAGGACAAGAAGCTGCAGAACACATTGATCCCATGCATGATAAGCCACATCTCTGCCCTCCACAAACACTTTCTGAGCTATTTCCCAGTGCAGGATCCTCCTGAATATGACTGGATCCCCTTCAGTTCAGCAGCAGCAGCTGACTTCAGCGCTGCAGAAGACCAACAGTTCATGGATGTCAGCTCTGATTCAACAATGAGGCTGCACTTTAACTCAAAGACATGGACTTTATTTTGGATGGGAGTGGAAAAGGATGACCCAGATCTTTTTTCTGTTTTCATTTCTGCCGTGGAAGAGGATAAACGCTGATTATTCAACATGGAAAATTAAATTCCACTTATCAACAAATAAGCAAACAAACATGAAGATCAAAGTGTGTTATTAGTCATTTATTGAATAAAAAAGAAAGTTAGAATAGTTTAAAAGCCACAGGCAGAGCAAATAAAAGTGGAGAAAGACGTATTAAAATCATTGATCTTGTTCAGGAAAAATCAACCACTGCAATGAAAATAAAAACTAAGTTAGACATTGATTACAGCACAAGATCTGTTCAAAGAATTTAGAGCATGGAAGGGTTCAAATACAGCACAATGTGAGGAAAAGCTCCTTTAACGGCCAAACACAACATTTATAGAATGAAACAGGCTAAAAAATGTAGAATTTACAGAGTTCAATGTAATCTGGATAGTCCTGGTGGGTTTAAATTCTACTGGAATCATATCGATGCTGAAAACATTTTGATCCACAGATAGCTAGGGTTATGGGAGCTTTGATGGAAAAATACAATCTGATAGAATTTGTTGATGAAACCAGAAATTCAGAATCTGATCAAAAAAACTGATGAAAAAACATTGAAGCACTTATTTATTGTAAAAATGAAAAATGGATCTATCAATAAGACATAAATGACAGAAGAGCACAGAATACTTTGGAAAGAGTGACACAGATGAAGGAAGTTCTCATTTCATCACTAGAACAGGACTTAAAGACTCACATCAGGATCAAGTGTGGCTGCACAAAAAGCTGATTTTCACTGGACAATAATGTGTGAAAGTCTGTCAGCAGTTTGGAGATTCACTGCTTCCTCTCTCATTTCACACTTTGTGCAGCTCAAATGCTTTTAGTTCCAGTGAGCGTCAGAGGAACACCACATCCTGATTTTCACTCTCAACATTTGACTGGAAAAAGACGCAAACACCACATTTGGCTCCTGGAAGAATCACAACTTCATCTTTGAAGAGGAACAAGTTTACAAGGAATCATTGAGAAGGATTTGACAAAGAAACACATTTAATCCATGAATGTGAAAACATGTTTGTGAGGGACAGAGTCATGGAGAGACTCAACCATCTGTTCAACACTGTTTCTGTACCAGGAGGAGACTCTGGAGACGAGACTCAGCACAGAGACACTGAAGAACCAAACCTGGGCCAGTAGACCCCAAATCCAGGATATAGAGTTTCAGTGAATGTGGTGTTGAAGGTGTGGAGGAGGATCAGAGAGTCAGAGGAGACTCTGTAGAAGGACAGAGTTCCAGCAGGAACGTCCACATAAACTGAAACTCTGTGAGAGACTGAGGAGGACCTGATGGATGTTTGACTGTTATTGTGAATGACAGAGTAACCATAATCAGAGCAGATCAGACTCCAGGACTGATCATTAGATCCAAACCAACAGTTATTACTGTTTCCTTTCCTTCTGATTCCTCTGTAACTCACTGATATATCAACCCATCCTCTCCACTTCACCTCCCAGTAACAGCGACCAGTCAGACCAGTTCTACACAGCAGCTGATACCAGTCAAACCTGTCTGGATGATCAGGATACCTCTGATCCTCCTCCACACGTGTCACCTTCCTGTTGTTGTCAGACAGTTTGAGTTTTCTGTTTACTGTGTTTGTGTCGACTGTGAGTTGACAGGAATCTGATGGAGAGAACAAACACAACACAGCTGCAGTTATTGATGGATCATGTGATCAGTATTAAAGCTTTGATGATGACCTCAGAGATGTGACACTTTGAAGATGCTTGAATGTGCTGCTTTGTTTCCATCAATCCATTCAAACACACTTACACTTCCTCAGACCTGGTGTCAACCATGGGACTCCAGCAGGCGTCACCCTGAAAGGAGGAGGACGGTCAGAGCAGCAGAGACTCTTTCAGCAGCACACATGGACGTTACATGGCTCTCACACTGTTCCACTGATAAAGGACCAGAGCGTTCATAGAGGTGACATCATTCTCCCAGACTGATACAAACTTCACTGGCGCCATGACTGACTGTACAACTTTAAATCATTTTCTACAATTGTGCAGCAAAACAGAACTTTTTTCTTTTCTTTTTCCTCTTTTTCAGTGATATCACTCTATGCTAGCCCATTGCCTTAAATCCCTTTGGAAAATCTCATTTAATGAACTAGAACATCAGGTTATAGGTGTCGCTGAGCTGCCTTTCCTTTTTGTGTGTGTGCCAGAATATACATAGCTAGAAGCTTAGAAAGCTTTTTGCTTTATTTCTTCTTTTTTATGTCTTTTTCACTTGTCTCACTCAATGCTAGGGGACTGAGGAATAATGTAAAGCGTAAAGCTTTATTTTTAATGTTAAACAGCTGAAAACTGATTTGGTTTTTTCCAAGAATCACACTCACTTATTAAAGATGTAAACTTGTGTAAAAATCAGTGGGAAACGACATGTGGTGATGACATGGACAGAACATTCTGCTGGGGGATCTTGTTTAAAGGGGAGTTTTCCTGGAAAATTGATGCACTCTGTGACAGTCAAGCTCATTTGATTTGTTTAATAGTAGACTGGAATGGCAAAGCAATGATTATTGTTCATTTGTACGCTTATAATTCTACATCAGAAAAGGATAAACTTATTCATACATTAGACTGTAAACTTGCAGCTCTAACTCACACATTCCCTGAGGCTTACTTCATTGTAGGAGGTGATTTTAATGTGCTCATGAATGAGGTGATGATAGATGGCCTCCAGCTAAATGCTCACAGCCAAATGTTCACTTCAACTCTTTCATTGACAAGTATGATTGATGTGATGTATGGAGAGAGAAGTTTCCAAATACTTGGAGGAATAAAAATGGCTCCAGACAGTCTGGCCTGGATTACTGGCTGCTCTCTAAATCACTTTCTAAAGACAATATTCCAATCAATGAAGTTTAACGGCAAAAGCATTTTTAGCTTTAAACGGGACGATAGAAACACTATACATCCATGGAAAGTTTAGAGTCTCATGAATCCGCCGGTATAAACCACTTTCAGATGTGATTACCACAGCGGGTAATATAAACACATTTCTAAAACAAACAACAAAAGTTTAAAGGGGCATAAAGGGCATAACTTACGTTTCGACGGTCTTTTACCGGTCAACGATGAAAATAATCCACAAAAACCGGCCATAATCCAAGAGTAGTCATCCAGACAATACTAGCAAGTATCATATTTTGTCCAAAACATGTCTAGAAATAAGTAAATAATCCACAAATAGCTCGGCTCCGTGCGCGTCCACGTGGCGCATGGTGGCGCTGCGCGTTCCATAATTCACTGCATTTTTATCCATAATTTTATGAAGCTTTCTGTAATCCTCACGATCTCGGTCAGAAAATGGCGACTGAAGCCTCTGCTTTCGATCCCAACCGCATTTCAACCAATCAAGTGACTCATCGCTGCCTCCGAACCCGGAACAGCCAGCCGTTGCCGAGACCGATGGATCTGGTGACTCTCATCTCTCCACTAAATTCTGAGCAAAATGACGCCGGAGGAAACGTTTGACTGACAGGGCATGTAGCCAATGAGCTTGCTGAATAGCCGAGAGGCGGGTTTTAGCGGCTCTGTGTGATTTTTCACACCTCCGGCTCTCCTGCTGCAGCTGCTTTTCTCTGTCTCCGTCTGAGCCTCTGATTCAGATCAAGATCCGCACTGAAGCTTATCTGAAGTGATTTTTTTTAGTTCTTTATGAGTTTTTGGAGTGAAAATAGTGTGAAAAAGGGCCAGTAAACGACCATATACCATTTTTTCACAGGGTGTACATAGGGTGTCCAAAATTGACATAATTGGGCTTATTAGTACAAAAACGTGTGAAACACTCATTTCTTGTAGTATTGCTCTGAAATTTTGTCCTGAACTATGTAAGACCCCAGGCTGTTGCCATGTTGTGTTTCAAGCTGTCACAGTGCTGCCACACTAACTTTCAGGTGTTTTATTAGGGAAAAAATTTAGGCGTGAATAAAATTCTTCCTAATTCAGTGTGTTCCAA
Source organism: Acanthochromis polyacanthus (assembly GCF_021347895.1). Classification (NCBI taxonomy): domain Eukaryota; kingdom Metazoa; phylum Chordata; class Actinopteri; family Pomacentridae; genus Acanthochromis; species Acanthochromis polyacanthus. The sequence goes on along the minus strand of NC_067134.1, from coordinate 7,477,515 downwards.
CATAAATAACTCTGTGTCAGTAGCACCTAGAGTAATTTTTACTGCACTGGGTGACAATGCAGGTTGTCAGCTTTCAAAGGAGACCCCAGCCATGCCTGTACTCCAAACAGTTCAAGAACAGCATTCAATTTACTTTCTGTACATCTTCAGGAGAAATTTCAGGGGAAAATTGACCGCAGCTTAAAGGGTTAAAGTGGAAAAAACTCATGCTAAGTACAATGCCATGTCTCAACTGAACATTGATGGAGTTGTGACTGAAAGTAAGAGCAGTATTTCTGAGTTTTGCTCTCTTTATAAAACAAAGTCTGACAAAGATGCAATGGATAGACTGTTTAATGTGTTGATTTTACAAACTCTATAACGGAGGAAGAGCGGTTGATGTGTGACACCCCTCTCACACAACAACAAGTATTAGATGCAATGATGCAACTTCAGAGTAATAAGTCACCTGGAGTTGATGGATTGTTTCAGAATTCTAGATAGATTTTGCTGAACTTTTGGCCCCATTTCTGTTCAAAGTTTTCTGAAGGTATTAGTAAAGGGACTCTTCCAGCAAGTATGACACAAGGCTGGATGACTTTAATTCCTAAACCAAAAAAGGAGCCTCTCTTCATTGATAACTGGAGACCAGTTTCATGATTGAACAATGACTCTAAAGTTCTTGCTCTTGTTTTTGCTAAAAGATGTAAAAATGCTCTTAACTCTATTATTGATGAGAATCAGTCTGGGTTTATGAGTAACAGGCATATTTTCAATAACATGAGGCTAGTTTTAGACCTCATAGACGATGCTGACCTTATTAGGGATGACAGTTTCATTTTAGTTGGAGACTTTCACAAAGCCTTTGATACAGTTGAACACTCCTTTATGTTTTCTGCTCTTAACAGCTTTGGTTTTGGGCCATACTTTTGCAGTGTGATGAAAACATTCTATGCTGGCGCCAATAGCTCGGTAAAACTGAGTAATGGCACAACTCAGAGATTTTGTTTGGAAAGAGGGCTAAGACAGGGCTGCCCTGTCTCAGTTTACCTCTTCCTGGTTGTTGCTCAAATCTTTTGTCATTTTGTCAAATTCTGTCAGTTGGAAGGCATCTCTATTGCTGCTAGAAGCAGACTTTGAAGTCAGTTGGCTGATGATACAGCCTTGTTTTTAAAGAATGCCCTACAGATAAAGCCTGCAATTAATGCAATCCACATGTTTTCTAAAGCATCAGGTTTGGACTTAAACCTAAATAAGTGTGAGCTATTCGCTCTCTAAAGTTCTGATATAACCTCAATTGATGATATACGAGTAAAGAGTAAGGTTAACTATTTAGGGATTACTGGAACTAAAAATCAGTGAGAGAGATGCCATCTCAACTTTGAGCCAAGGATTAAAAAGGTGCAGAATAAATGGAAGCTTTGGCTACAAAGAGACTTATCACTTAAAGGTGAACTCTTCTGTCAAAAGCTGAGGGAATTTCCAGACTTGTGTATGCCGCCTCCTCACTGGCACTGGACTGTAAAACTGTCACATTTATTGATAAGATGCTTGTTCATTTTCTGTGGAAAAACCGTACACACTAGATCAGAAAATCTGGAATTCTGAACAACTACAAAAATGGAGGCCTCCACTTTGTTGATTTTTCAATTCTAAACAATGTTCTGAAGATCAAATGGTTCAAATCTTTCTTAAAAATGATGCATCTTTATAGAACTTTATTCCTAAATGTGTATTTCATCAAACTGGAGGACTCCCTTTTCTGTTGGTTTGTAGCTACCAAATAAACAAGATTCCCCTAAAATGATCCAGTTTTCACAAACAGGTTTTGTTGTCGTGGAAAACGGCCTACAAGCACAATTTCTCTCCACATGGGTATTATCTCTGGAATAATGGGGATATACTGCATCAAAATAAAAGCATCTTTCTCAATCGCTGCTTTAACAACAAAATGGACTTCGTCTCACAGCTTCTGACCCCTAGTGGCCATTTTATGAATGACACTGAATTCTGTGAAAAGTCTCCATTCCCTTCAACACTTGAAGAGTTTCCAAAGGTCATTAGCTCCATTCCAGCTGCTGTTGTGACTCTGTGCACTGCCTCCTCTCTTGCAGCAGATATACATGTTGTTAATCCATGTGACACTTATTGTGGCTAAATATGCTTTGGGACGGCAAAGAACAGCAACAGAGCTATACGTGCACTGTTCCAAAGAGAAACGACAACAAAACCTGATGTTATCCATGACTGGAACTCTTTTATTAATAATATCTCTGGTCTCAGGTTTGGCTTTTACCTCACAAGTTCATGTTAACAAAGTTAGGGACATTTCTGTTAAAATCTTACATAAAATCTGTCCATAAAACATTCTATGACTAAGTTCAAACGTGATATAGATGTAAGATGTTCTTTTTGCTCTGAACAGCCAGAAACAGTTCCACATGTTTTTATTATTGTAGTTACAGCAGAAAAATGTGGAAGAAAATTTCTAAATTTTGTTCAGAAAAACTAAATCTGCAGATTGATTTGTTCTACAAACATCATTTTTGGAGTTTATGCACAGGATGGATATGAAAAAGACAAGGCCTTTATCATCAATCTCATATTAATATTAGTAAAATTTAACATTCAAAAAGAAAAATTCAGTAAACAAAAGCCAAATTATCTTGTCTTCCATAAAGAATTTGAATATTATTTAAAGTCAATAAATAAATATCTGAGAACCAGAAAGCAATAAAAACTGTTTACATTTGTAAAAAATTTAATTTTCCATAAATGTTTGAATTTGCTCAGCTGTTTTTTTTGTGTTTTTTTTAGTATCCTTTCTTTTCTTTCTTCTCTTCCTTTCTTCCTTCAAAGTGATTTTTGTTAACTTTGTCACTGTTTGTTTCAATATCATGTTGATGTTGGATGTTACCTGTGACTTTCTGAAATTAAAAAAAAAGAAAAAAGTTCACCCTGCTTCCTGTCTTTGAGCTAAGCTAGGCTAACAGTTTCCTTTCCGTCATGGTGCATAGCTGAGCTAACAGTGTTCTTCTGCTTCCACTCTTTTTTGTGAGCTCGGCTGATAGTTTAGTGAGAGTGTCTGTCTGTCTGTACCTCAGAGTGTCTGTCTGTCTGTACCTCAGAGTGTCTGTCTGTCTATACCTGAGAGTTTCCAGTCTACAGTGTGGATCCTCCACTTTAGCTCTCAGCATCTTCTCTCCTGAGTCTCCTGGATGGTTGTAGCTCAGGTCCAGCTCTCTCAGATTTGAGGTCTTCAAGCTCAGAGCTGAGGCCAGAGAAGCACAGCCTTCCTCTGTGACCAGACAGCCTGACAGCCTGCACACACAAAACAACACAAACCTGATGGACAACACTTGGATGGATGTTTCTCTCTCTCTTTTCTTTTTTGTCTTTCAGATACATTTTGCTGCACATTTCATGCGTCTCAAGCAAATCAACAATCTCAACAATGATTAGTGGGATTTAATCATGTCAAAAATAAACCCTGACAAAGTCCTGCACAAGTTCAGTAAAAGCTCATTTGATGAATCCCATCAGCAGAAATGATTGTACTCAGGTTAGCTGTTTATCCACTGATAGAAATCACATCAGCTTCAAAGTGTGAGTCCTGACCTGAGAGCTTCCAGTTTACAGTGTGGACTCTCCAGTCCAGCAGAAAGACTCTCCACTCCTGAATCCTGCAGGTTGTTGTTGGTCAGGTCCAGCTCTGTCACACTGGAGGACTGGGAGCTGAGGACTGAGGACAGAGCTCCACAGCTTCTCTCTGACAGATTACAGCCACTCAGTCTGAAGAGACAAAAAGCACATTATACTGATGAAACAGCAGCAAAATGAAAAAGGATCTTCAGTCTCCAACTACTTACACAACTTTCTTGGAGGCTTTGACCACTGGCAGCAGCCTCAGAAGAACCTCCTCTGAAGCAGAGTATTTCTTCAGGTCAAACACGTCCAGATGTTCTTCTGATGACAGTAAGATGAAGCCCAGAGCTGACCACTGAGCAGGGGACAGTTTATCTGTGGACAGACGTCCTGATCTCAGGGACTGTTGGACCTCCTCCACTAGAGAAACATCCTGCAGTTCATTCAGACAGTGGAACAGATTGATGCTTCTCTCTGCAGACACATCCTCACTGATCTTCTCCTTGATGTACTCCACTGTTTCCTGATTGGTCTGTGAGCTACTTCCTGTCTGTGTCAGCAGGCCTCGTAGGAGATTCTGATTGGTCGGCAGTGACAGACCCAGGAGGAAGCGCAGGAACAAGTCCAGGTGTCCGTTTGGACTCTGTAAGGCCTCGTCCACAGCTCTCTGGTGGAGATTTTTTAGTTTGGGTTTCTTTTGAAATACTTTCAGCTTCTTGAAGAAAGTTTGTTGTTCTTCCAGCAGGTTGATTCCAGATTTGATGAAGGTCTGATGGACATGAAGAGCAGCCAGAAACTCCTGAACACTCAGATGGACGAAGCTGAACATCTTGTCTTCCTGTTTCCGTCTTCGCTCTTCTTTGAAGATCTCTGTGAACACTCCTGAGTACACTGAGGCTTCACTCACATCGATGCCACTTTCTCTCAGATCTTTTTCATAGAAGATCAGGTTTACCTTTTGCAGCTGTTCAAAAGCCAGTTTAGCTAATGACTCTATGTACTGCTTGCACTTCTTTGGACCGTATTTTTCTTTTGTGTGACCAATCTGAAATCTTAGAAACTCTGTGTACATCTCAGTCAGGGTTCTGGGCAGATCTCTTCCCTCTCTGGTTTTCAGCAGCTCCTCCAAAACTATAGCAGTGATCCAGCAGAACACTGGGATGTGGCACATGATGTGGAGGCTTCGTGACTTCTTCATGTGGGAGATGATGCTGCTGGCCTGCTTCTTCTTTCTTAATCTCTTCCTGAAGTACTTCTCCTTCTGTGGGTCGGTGAACCCTCTGACCTCTGTTGTGATGTTGACGAGGTTTTGAGGGATCAGATTGGATGCTGCAGGTCTTGTGGTTATCCAGAGGCGAGCTGAGCGCAACAGGTTTCCTCTGATAAGTTCCCTCAGCAGGACTTCGATTTTAGTTGACTTTGTGACATCCACAGAGGGAATGTGGTCGACCTGAAAGTCCAGATGAAGGCGATTCTCATCCAGTCCATCAAACACAAACAGCAGTTTGAATCTGCTCTGCTTGTAGCTGCTGTTTCCTGATGACTGCAGAGCTGTAAAGATGTAATTCAGAGCCTCCACTGTGACGTCTTTAGTTTCTGGGATACAGAAATGAATGAGGTCTGCCAAACCAAACTCTTTTCCCTGCAGTGAATTCAGAGCACGGAAAGTGAATGGGAAAATAAGATGCACGTCTTGATTGGTTCTTTCTTCAGCCCAGTCCAACACAAACTTGCGGACGAGGAATGTTTTTCCAATCCCTGCAATCCCATTGGTCAGCACTGTTCTGATGGGCATGTCTTTTCCAGAAGGATGCTGGAAAATGTCTCTGGGTTGGATCTGTGTCTCTGTGTCTGATGGCTTCCACACCTTGTCAATCTGTAGGACCTCATGCTGTGTGTTGACGTGCACGTCCCGGCCAGCTGTGATGTACAGCTCTGTGTAGATATCAACCAGACGCTGCTTATCTGCTGCCCACCCCTCTGTTGTAACCTTAAACGTGTCCTGGAAGTTTGACTGAAGCTTCTGTTGGTAATATGTGATGGGACGTGGTTCTGGTACCGGAACAGTCTGATCTGTGTCAAACATGAAGGGAACAGCGTGAGGTGTGTGTCTACAGAAACCTCTGCTGCTGTTCGAAAAAGTAAACACAAGCAACTATGAAGAGGCTGAAATTTTAATTAATCACCTATAGCTTCTGATGGTAATAAAAAGTTGGCCAACTGCGTGTGAGATGTTTCTGAACTTATTCCTGAGGGTTTCATCCTCACCTAGACACAAAATGCAGGAACTTATCCTGATCATTTGGTGAAAAGTGACTGAAAAAACTGACTGAAAGGGCAACTCAGCTAAAGGGCTACCCAGATGGTTAACTATGGAGGCAGTCAGAAGGTAGATGGGTTCCCTAAAGTCCAGATTAAAGTGTTCTTAGAATTCCTATTAGGGCAAGACCATTTCATCAATATAACCTAAAAACAGAGATCTGGACCAGCAGACTTGTTCTGGGCTCACTGGGGACCTTATCAGTACACTACCGGTCAAAACTTTTAGAACACACAATTTTTCCAGTTTTTCATTGAAATTCAAGTAGTTCAAGTCCAATGAGTAGCTTGAAACAGTACAAAGGTCAGTGGTGAACTGCCAGAGGTTAAAAAAAAAGGTAAGGTTACCCAAAACTGAAAAGTAATGGACATTTCAGAATTATACAAAAAACTCTTTTTCGGGGAACAGAAATGGTGTAACAACTTAAAGCTGTTCTGCAGCAATGGAGGTTGATCAAGGCTTGAAAGTTGGAGCTACCAAATCCTACAGGAGTCCCAACTTTTCTAGATTCCTTCTAATCCTCTGTCTGCATAAAAGCAGTGTTGGAACACACCATGGAACTCTCCAGAACATTATTAGAACAGTACTGTACTGCAGAAAGCAGTGTGTTGCTACAAAAAAGGAGAGGAAAAGGTAATTAACAATAGAAGAAAGACAGACCATCAGAACACTTAAAATGTAGGTCTTTCCTACAGAGAAACTGAAGACAGTCAAGGTGTGAGTGAGTAAAGTTTTCTTCACCATCAAAAGCCTCTCAGAAATTAGCTTAAAATGGACACCAGTTTAGAAAACTGGATTTGAGGATCACCAGCCATAAAACTGACCGTTCTGCTACAGCTACACTACAACCTGCTGCCTCATACAACTCCATAGACAACCACTGTTCTGTGTTGTACAAAACAACCTGCTTAAACTCTGCTTCCATTTCAGGCATGAGGAACTGCTGCTATCTTTCTTTACAGACCAAAGAATCCATCAGTTTTACCTTCAGTCTGAGGAAGAGGAGGCTGAGTTTGAGAGGAGGAAGGTTCTCTGTTCTCTGAAGGTTCTCCAACATCACTGACAGGCACTGACAGACAGACAGAGATCACATGTTATATTCTCCACTGCTTACTGCTTTAATTTAATTCAGCTACAACAGACTTAGAAGTTACTTTATGTTGACATTTATTGATGAGTTTATGGTGTTGATTAACTCTGGTTTTCTGACACCAAACTGCTCCTTCAAAGTAAAACCTAATGTTCCTCTGACATTAGTCTGGCATATCCAGACCATTCTGAAGAACAGAGTGTTCTGGCTTCACCTCATCATCATCCTGCTATAGAGGGAAGAAGGTCTGTCTTTTTAAAGCAGCCACAGTCATCCAGGGTGGAGCTAAGCCCAGGATGCAGCAACAGTGTCCCCTTAAATAGTCAGCCAACATGGCTGCCTTATTGCTCCATCCAAACCCTCTGAAGACTTGACATTTTCAGTGTGGTAGGTCACTGGGAGGTTGTCGATGGTTTAAAACTATAACATAATGTTACATAGTACTACATACTAACATGTCAGATGGTACACACAGAAAAAGATGGAGTATGTTCCAGTACATATTATGTTAAATGTAGTATGTCAGAAACACCCAGATGTCCTACAGCATTCAAACTGATTTTGTAGAATGAAAACTAACATGTTTTCTGGCTGTTCTGACCCACATTCTATGAACAGTCACAGCTCTTAACAGTGTGTCGTGGAAATAGAAATAAGTTTGAGCTGCTGAGACTCACAGTCAGATGACACCACATTACTACAGACTGGGACAGTCACAGTTTAAGGCTCCATATTATCAAGTAGGATGTTCTAATTGTATGTAGGACACAGCGAATACTTTGTGTAGGATGTATTTAACTTAAAGGTTTGTGATTTGGAATGCAGCTGCTTCAACAACATGTCTCTGTCCTTACTGAGAGCTGATTGGTCAGCTTCCCTCTGGTTGTAAACTGCAGGACCACTCCCAGCTAAACAGGATGAATGAAGAATCTTCAGAAACTGTCTCATCGACTCATTATTTGGTGAGAACAGGTGAGGACATGCTTTGCTTCCACAGAAGGTCAGCTCATACAGAACTAATTTAGGTGTTATATCAAGGTTTAAACAGCAGGGGGCAGCATTCAGTCAGTAGGGTTGATCAGTCGATTTTACAGAAGAACTGACCTTAATGTGGACTCAGGAAAAACTGTAACAGAACCTGAACTCTATCAGACTGTAGCAGAACCTGAACTCTATCAGACTGTAGCAGAACCTGAACTCTATCAGACTGTAGCAGAACCTGAACTCTATCAGACTGTAGCAGAACCATCATGCATCTTTCTGACTGTAATGATATCATGTTGTTCTTGTCTTGTGACTGACCTTCTGATCCTGAGCTGCTGGTAGGAAACCTCTCCAGCAGATCATTCCTGTCGATCTTCTCTAAAACCACTCTGGTCACCTGCACAGCTCTCTGAGGTCCATAAGTCTGTACCATCACATCCACAGTGTTACACCTGTCTAGTGTCTGTAGTCGGCTCTTTTTGATGGCTGGGAGGCCTTGGACATTGTTGGACTCCTGCAGGGACCACTGGAAATCAGACAGCTCCTCATCATTCAGATCATCCAGGATCTTTTTGAGGATCCGTTTAGTCATGGTGTCTCCCTGATAAAGTCAAAGAAAATGTCAGCAGTTAATGAACAGTTGTGTTGTTGGTGTGGTGGAGGTTGTTGTGTAGCAGCAGGACTGCAGTTAATCCTACAAGACAATAAAAGTTTAGACCTCATAAACCAGGAGTTTATTTGGCTGCCATCTTGGTTCATCATTAATGCAGAACGATGATCCATCACAAAATGACAAAAATGAGACTCAAAATTACAAAAATGTTTTGTTTTGTTTTAAAAAGAGACAAATCAGACCCCAAGCTCGAAAAATGAGAAAAACAATTGCCTTCCAAAATTGCAAAGATTATACAAATTAAAACACAAAACAACATAAACAAGACAGAAAACTCTTAAAATGTGTCAAAAGAAGACAGTAAATGGTGAAAGAAATGAAAGCGTGCAGAGCTCAGACAGAGACCATCTCTGGTCCAGCTGGTCCTCAGGGATTAATATTACTTTAGTTTTAGATATCTGAGGAAGAATAATGACCTTCTAGGACTAAATAGAGTTCATCTTTTCATTTTCAGATCATAAGTAGACCTTTAATTCTTCACAATATCCAGACATTGGAATTCTAGAGTGAAACATGGAAGAAACGTCCCAAATAAAGAGGCTGATTCCTAAAAGCTGCTGGTGGTCGTATTCAGCTCTGTAGATCCATGTCGTCTTTATGCTGCTCTGACTTTGATCACTAATGGAAGTCATGAGTGTGGATGGACATCCTTGTTCCACTTCTGTTTGACCACAAACATTTGCTCCACACAATGTTCTAGTTCTACGTGTGTTGATGAAAAATCCATCGTTCAAAGCATTTCCATCCCACAGCTGTTGAACTGAAGTTCTGCTGATAAGAACAACTCATGTTTAGAACTGTCCGACTAATATAATGATATTTAGTGATAAAACATTGATTTGGTTTTAAGGAAAAAAAGATTTATTTAATGTTTTAATTGTGTCACAACAACGCTGTTCTTGAGTTAAAATACGACGAATGATTCAATCAGCTTTATGTTCTGTACAGTATTCACCCCCTTTGATGTTTTACCCTTTTATTGCTTTCATAAATCAATCATGGTCAATAAAATTTGGCTCTCTTAACACAAAAATTTATTGGAAAAAACTCTTTGATGTCAAAGTGAAAACAGATTTCTATAAAGTAATGTTAATGAAAGAAAATTATATAAATAAAAATAATTGTTTGCATAATTATTCATCCCCCTTTTTTAATTTAATGGTCTAATTCAATAGAGGTCCATCAAATTGTTGCCAATAGTCTCACAATTAGTGAAATGAAGATCACCTGAGTGGTGTGGGTGTGTTTCAAGTGATTGAGTTGTAAAACAGCTGTCTGAAGGGTCCAGAGAGTGGCTGATCAGTATTCCTGGCTACCATTACACCATGAAGACAGAAGAACACTCTAAGCAACTCAGGGAAAGGGTTATTGAGAAGTACAATTCAGGGGATGGTTACAAAAACATTTCCAAGGCACTGAACATCCCCCGGAGTTCAGTGAAATCAATTATCAAGAAATGGAAGGAATATGGCACTTGTGTGAATCTGCCTAGATCAGGCCGCCCTCGTAAACTGAGTGACCTACAAGTAGGAGACTAGTGAGAGAAGCCACCAAGACCCTACAACTACTGAAGGAGTTACAAGCTTCAGCTGCTGAGATGGGAGAGACTGTGCATGTAGCAACTGCTGCCCGGGTTCTTCACCGGTCAAAGCTTTATGGGAGAGTGGCAATGAGAAAGCCACTGTGGAAGAAAAGTCATATTAGATCTGGACTAGAGTTTGCCAAAAAGCACGTGGAAGACTCCATGGTCAAGTGGAAGAAGATTCTTTGGTCTGATGAGACCAAAATTGAGCTTTTTGGCCATCAGACAAGACGTCTGTCAGGCCGGCTTCAGCCAGGCCTGAATAGTGCTTTTCCTCCCGTGCCCTTTTTTGGCGTTTCCTGCGGCAGAGCAACAGGTGTTTCCCATCTGCCTCATCAGCGTGTTTGGTGACAGGTGGAGCACCTGCAACTATGCTGCTTAAAGAGAGATGCCAACCACTCTTCTGTGCCGGATCGTAGCCAGAGCTCGTAGGGTTCACAGCCAGTGATTATATTACCCTTTTGTCTTTGCTTGCAGTTGGGATTACCTGTTCCTGCCACCGTTTACCTGAGGCATCCACGCCACATTCCATGCAGCCGCCGCCGGTTTCCAGCCCTGCTGTGGACCCGATCCAAGCATACCTGGCCTGTTTGTAGTTATCGTAGACCTTTGTGATTGTAGAGAACCTTGAGTAACCCGTAGTTTCGTTCCTGTAGTAAACCGCTGTATTCAGCATCTGTAGTTTAGAGTTTCGGACAAAATTGTAGACATTGCGTGCTTCGTAGTATCGATCCCGGAAGGGCAGTCATGTTAAAGTAGAAATCAATTGTTAGAGTGACAGTTTTAGGAACCGAGAGAACCTATAGTGCAGGGATGTCAAACTCATTCCACAAAGGGCCGGCGTGGCTGCAGGTTTTTGTTCCAACTAAGCAGCATCACACCAGACCTGACTCATTTATGCCACGCCGGCCCTTTGTGGAATGAGTTTGACATCCCTGCTATAGTGTAATCTTTGAGTATTGAAGTGTAGTAGATCATGAAGACCAAGCCGACAGCGGCATTCTTAGTTTTGTTTCGTACTATTGTTGTAACCCTCCGCCCAGCCACTAGCAGGCGTGATTGTTCCTAGCCCAGAGTTATCGCTTTCTGTTTCCTTTGTAGTACTCCTTTGTTTTGTAGTTTTTCCGCCCAAACTGTAAATAAAGTCTTGTATTGCCTTCACAGTCACTTGTGCATTCCTTGCTCCTGAGCTCACCCCACTATTCCTGACAATGTCATGTTTGGCAGAAACCAAACACTGCACATCACCAAAAACACACCATCCCCACTGTGAAGCATGGTGGTGGCAGCATCATGCTGTGGGGATGTTTCTCAGCAACTGGACCTGGAAGGCTTGTAAAGATAGAGGGCAGAATGAATGCTGCAAAATACACTGAAATCCTGGGGGACAATCTTTTTCATTCTGCAAGAGAACTACGTCTTGGGAGAAGATTTATTTTCCAGCAAGACAATGATCCAAAACATACTGCAAAAGCTACACAGGAAGGGTTAAAAAAGAACCAGGTAAATGTTCTGGAGTGGCCGAGTCAAAGCCCAGACCTCAATCCTGTAGAGAATTTGTGGCTGGACTTGAAAAGGGCTGTTCATGTCTGATACCCGCGCAACCTGACAGAGCTTGAGCAGTTTTGCAAAGAAGAATGGAGCAAAATTGCAGTGGGCAGATGTTCAGACTGACTGAGACCTATCCACACAGACTCACTGCTGTGATTGCAGCCAAAGGTGATCTACTAAATACTGACTTGAAGGGGTGAATAATGATGCAAACAATTATTTTTATTTAGATAATTTTCTTTCATTAACATTACTTTATAGAAATCTGTTTTCACTTTGTCATTAAAGTTTTTTCCAATAAATTTTTTTGTTAAAAAAGCTAAATTTTATTGACCATGATTGATTTATGAAAGCAATAAAAGGGTAAAACATCAAAGGGGTGAATATTTATGATAGGCACTGTAGTCAACATGTGCAGGGCGACTTTTCTCTCAGTGTCCATTTGTTTATAACTCCACCCAGGAACGGAGGAGTTATGTGACGATCGGTGTACGTTTGTCTGTGAATCTGTCTGTCTGCAGCATTATTCTAAAACAGACTAATGGATTGGGATGAAATTTTCAGGGAAGCTCAGAAATGACACAAGGACCACCTCATTAGATTTTGGCAGTGATGCAGCTTATAGTCTGGATCCACAGATTTGTTCAAGATTTTCCATTGCCAGAAATAGCGGCCGGGATGGCGTCGCCGTAACCATGACAACAAGTGAACACTGTTTCAGTTCCCTTCATTAATTTACTTGACCCGCGACATATTTATGTATCTGTACTACAGAATCTAGGCATGTACAACACATGCCTGTGCTCACACAAAGTAATTTAGTTAGTTTGTGGGTCGATCTATATTAAATGATCAGATTCTATGGTGCTGTGATTTCTGAATACACAAACTGAGGAAAAAACAGTCTTGGCAGAGCACTGCATTCTCTGAGGGCTTTTCTTGTTCATCTTTTTGTCCGTCCTCCTCTCGTCTGTCCCTCACCTGTTTTCTGAACTCATGTGTGATATTTAGCAGCTGGACTGCAGAGACTTCATTTGCTGAGTAGCGTTAGGTCGGATGACTGAACTCGTACCTGATTGGTCAGTGTGTTTCCTGAGCTGATAAACTAACAATGTAAACACTGGAAAAGCTGTGCAGGTAAAATAAACAACCCATCAAATTTAAAATACCCCAAATGTATTGCCAATGCGTTAAAATATATACATATATATACATACATACATGTGTGTATATATATTGTCAAGTGAGATGCAGATGTTGAGGTCTCAGAGAGCACTCAGGCTCATTATAGCCTTAAGGTAATAAAGGTTTCGAAGCAGACAAATAAAGAGCTAAAGAAACATTATAAGTTAACCACATGATTATGCTTGCTAAAAAATATATATATTTTTAAAGTGTTTATTTGATTAAAGTAATGATTCGGATGATTTATTATGTTGGATTGAGAGGAATGATTTAAGAAGTGATTCTGTGTAATCTCTGCTTGGGCTCTGTGTGTGTGTACAGGCCTCATAGGCTTTGTGTGTGTAAATCTTAAAAAAGCAGAAGTGCAGTAAACAACAGTCACCATGACTCGGCAGCCACAGTGACACAGCAACCTCCTCAGAAAAAAGGGAAGTTTGGGAAAAACCCAAGAGGGCTGGCTGAAATGTGTGTGTGTTAAACAGAATGTGGACACTGTGTATTTGCTGTAACAACATAACTTCTGTATTACTGCTGTATGTGATGACAAGTTGATTGCATAAGATAGACGGTGACAGAGGGCGTACCTAGCCAGTTTTGTGTGTCAGGAGAGAGATAAAAAGGCAGAGCCACAAGCACAGAACGGGAGACGTTCGCCGGAGCTGCCAGAAGAGCTGCAAAGGGAACTTGGCCGGAGTTCTGAAGAATGTTCACCTTCCTCTATTGCCCAAGAGACGGGAAGACAACGCGGGACTTAGGCTCCAGAGATCGCTGAGGACATCGTTGGAAGCAAAGTCTTTTTCTGACTTTGTTCAACAAGCGAAGACCACACTCTGCCAAACGGAGAGCCCTGAGAGGTTCTGCAGTTATCCAGAAGAAACCAATAGAGGGAAGAACCGACTACACCCGAAGAGGCAAAGGAGGCAACAGCACCGGGCTGTTCCCCTCCCCGGGGCTGGGAGACCCAGTGACCCACCACAGCCTGAACAGACGAGGGTTTTCCATCACCACCATACCACAGAGAAGACAGCTGGGGCGTAAGCACTAACGTTCCAGTCGATTCCCGAGATAACTGCCAGACCACGATTGGCTCACGGGACTCCTCCGCACCCCCCTGCCGAGGGATAAGATCCTTTTGTCCACGAAGAAGACATCGTACCGAGTCTACTGGACAACTGAAGATTTTTCCAGACGCAAGTCAAGACCGAGTGATACGGTAGTGGCCACGCTGTTCGCTCTCTCTCCTAAATTTACTAATTAGAGAAGATTGTCAGGTACGCTCAATTTAGTTACTCTAGTTACATCAATGAATTCTATAAAAAAAACTAATAGAAATTATGTCACCACTCCTTTTAAGAGCATATCATCACTCATTGCAATCTGGTGAGATGGCACCGTCATGGAAAGAAGCGACCATAGTGGTACTGCATAAAGAAGGTAAAGACCCAGTAAAATGTCAGTCGTATTGACCAGTGTCCCTACTGAACAGTGACCTGCATATACTTACCACCATACTTTCTAAAAGAGTAAATAAAATCATTAATCACGTAATCCACCCGGATCAAACCGGTTTTATTGCAGGGAGGTTTTATGGGGACAACCTCCGAAGGGCACTTAATATAATGAGTCATGTAAACCTTAATAGAGAGAAAGCTATGTTGCTATCACTGGATGCATATAAAGCATTTGACCGTGTCTCTTGGCAATATTTATTTCAGACATTGGAACGGTTTAAATTTGGTCCTGGGTTTATAAAGTGGGTTCGAACATTATATTCAGCTCCACTCGCGTCCATTAAAGTTAATGGATTTAGATCACAAAACTTTGCATTGGAACGGGGGTGCCGACAAGGATGTTCGTTATCGCCATTATTGTTCGCATTAAGTATTGAACCACTGGCTCAGCTTATTAAGGATGACTTATTAGTTCAAGGTATTAAAATCGATACAGAAGAACATAAATTATCGCTATATGTGGATGATGTATTGCTTTTTTTAGCAGAACCAGAAACAACAATTCCACACCTTAAAAACTGATCTCGCAGTATGGCTTTATCTCAGGATATAAAGTTAATATTGAAAAAACTGAAGCTATGGACCTTAGTGGTCAAATACCAGAACATATTAAAAATAAAAGCGGGTTTAAGTGGAGTGGAGATATGGTGTATTTGGGTATCACTCTTCCTCATTCCCTAGAACAGGGGTCAGCAAGTAGATGTGGCTTCGGGCCGAAATGTTTGTAAACAATGAGACAGCGGGCCAACCTGCGGGGGGGTGCACTCCGATTCCGCGGGGGGGGGGGTGATACCGCGAACAGCGGAGCTTCTACAGCTGATCGCTGCTGCTTGGGACACTCGTCTCAATTCTGATCACAGATGTATTAAAAAACACTCCTGACACACACGTTTTGCACACACTGTTGCTCAGTGAAATCTGGCTGGTACAACCGTGTCCGACCAGTAGTGCAAACGCGGAAATGCCCGGCAGCAGCCGACCATGCGAGTTTCGTGGTGCGGTGACGGACCGGCTTTGCTCCGTGCCAAATCAAATTTTCAAAATCATCTGGCGGGCCAGATATTATTCCTGATGGGCCAGTTTTGGCCCGCGGGCCGCCAGTTGCCAACCACTACTCTAGAACAACTATATGATGCAAATTACCCCAAAATTATTAAAAGTATAAGCGAGGACCTGGAACGCTGGACAACACTACCACTGACCATGCTTGGTCGTATCGAATCAATACGTATGAATGTCCTACCTAGATTACTTTACCTGTTCCAAATGCTGCCGGTAGAGGTCCCCAAAAGTTACATTTGATAGATTAAATAAATTAATATCAAAATTCATATGGCAGGGGAAACGCCCTAGAATTCGATTTAAAATTATACAATTATCTAAATCTCGGGGGGGATTGGGACTTCCAAATTTACAATTTTATTACTGGGCCGCTCAAATGAGACCAGTGATCTCGTGGATGAAGGAACAGGTACATACCCAATGGTTTAATATCGAAAAGAGCTGATGCTCAGTACCAATAAAGACGGTTCCTTTTTCAGATCTACCCTTGATGGATATCCAGATGGGTGTGTGGACAAAAATGACATGAAAAATTTGGAAAACTATACAAGCATTCTTTAATTTACCAAAGAAACTCTCTATCTTGACTGAGTTAGGATATCTAGGGGATTTTATACCATCTCAAAGTGATATGGGTTTCAAAAACTGGTCTCAATTAGGTCTTAGATATGTACACCAATTGTTTGCCAAAGGTGAACTTAACCCTTTGCGCTTCAGTGCGTAGTAGGTGTCCCGCCGGCAGTACACCTACTAATTTGCATAGGAATTTCAAGAATGTCCGACGGCTGCAAACGTGATTATACAAACACTATACGCCGATGGAAAGCTTAGATTCTCATGAATCCGCCGGTATAAACCACTTTAAGATGTGATTACCACAGCGGGTGAGAAAAACACATTTGTCCGACAAACAACAAATATTCATCCATCCGTTCTCTATACACGGCTTCAACGTACACAGCGCGACTCACATTTCCGGGTTTATTATTACACACAGAAAAAATATTCCACAAAAAACGGCCATAATCCAACCTTTTACATCCAGACGACACAAGCCAGTAAACTATTTTGTCCAAAACATGTCCTGAAGTCGTATAAAATCCACGAATCGGTCGTTTTCAAGGAAATGCACCTCGCGATACGCGTCCAATATTCCCTGTATTTTTCGTAATTTTTTTAATTTAAAAATAGAATATTAGCGATTTTTTGTTCTGAAAACGGCTGGAATTGACTGCAGCTTAAAGGATTAAATCTTTTGAACAACTAAGACGTGACTTTATACTCCCACAAACTAACTTTTATAGATACCTGCAACCGAGACATTTTCTAACAACACATCAAGAATATAAAAAAGTTAAAAACCCCTCTCAGTTTGAGGTGTTTCTACAGGAAATACAATCAAATCACAATATTAAACGAGTGGTCTCTAAAGTGTACAGCATATTTTCATCCATGGACCCAAATGATACTCTGCATATTAAAGACGAATAGGAGACTGAATTTTGTAGAATTATTTCGATTGAAACTTGGACACAGGGTTGTGAGGAAGCACATTTAGTAACCAGTTCTATTATTTGGAGAGAATTTAGGTGGAAAATTATAACAAGGTATTTTCAAACCCCACATATAACAGCTAAATGGAAGCAAGCAGGGTCAGACAAATGCTGGAGGCATTGTGGTCAGCACATAGGAAACCATACTCATATAATGTGATCATGCCCAAAATTAGAGGATTATTGGAAGGAGGTCTTTGATGCTTTAAAAGAAATTTTTCATAGTGCAATACCCAAAGAACCCATAGTGGTTCTTCTTGGTATAATACCAGAAGGTGTCACAGGTCGAGATAATGCATATTTGTTACAAATCCTACTAGCTGTTGCCATTAAGTGTATTACATTTCGATGGCTGAAACCTGAACCCCCTTCATATAATGACTGGATTTTGAAGGTATGGGAGATTTATGAAATGGAAAAAAGTACCTATGCTGTTAGACTTCAAAAAGAAAAATGTTTAAAGAGATGGAAGCTTGTGATGCCTTTGATACTGCAATGATATATGATATGAGGGTTGATTTACGGATTTGTGAGTCATGTTTTCTGCATCTGGTTTTTGGTAATTTTTTTTCTTTTTTCTTTCTTTTTCTTTTCTTTTCCCGCTTTTCATTTACTCATTTACTTTTATTTACGTATTCTCCCCCCTCCTTTTTATTATTTACTATTATATTTGTGAAGTGGGGCATATTTCTGTTCTTTAAACAATTACTGCAATGACTGGACTATCGGGGGATCGGAGGAGGGTGGGGGGAAAAAGAAAAAAGGACATCTCAAATGAAAGGACTGATGAAAGGGAAAAATGTGATATTTGTGGCAAGTTATAGATGTATGTGTGTTGGATGTTCAAATAAAAAATAAGTTAAAAAAATGCACTGAATCCTGTTTGATTAAAGCTCTATAAAGCATTGCTGGATGGTGTAAATGAAATTACACCCAGATCATCATGAACACACCTGAGATTTGCTCTCTGATTGGCTGAAGGATCCAAAAGCAGACACCCTGCCAGCTAAAGCAGATCAAGCAGTTTTCTAACAAGAGCAAGAAAACAACACAAACACATGACACACAACATCAGCTACAGCTGGATCAGTGCTCTGCTCCTATTCTGGGGACTTTAATGACTGGAATGATCCATGAACCAGATCCGGGGCTCTTCATAAACACTGGGGGCTACAGCTGGGGATGTCCGGCTCTGATGACGCCACTGAGTCCAAACAACAACCTGAGTCTCACTAAACAGCACATTTCAGTCACCAGTTTGGTGTTGAGGATAAAACAGGATCAGATGAAATGTCCAGTCCTCAGTCTGATGGGATGTCTGTGTCCTCTGGAAGAAAACTTCTCTCTGTCTGCACACTTGCTTTCAAAGACTCTGAGCCTCATGTTTGTGTTTGTTGGTGATGAAGGAGGAACCTCAGAGACTGCAATCAATCAAAGTTCTACTTACTCACCTTCTTCCCACCAGTCCAGATCTCTGCTGTCTGGGTTTGAGCAGAAACAGAGAAAATCCTGGGCTGCTTCTCCGTCACCGGTCCTCTGAGTCTGCAGGCTGCCGTCACTCTGAAACACCTCAAACACATCAGAAAGCTCCTTTATTGGACCTGATTATCACAAATCATTCACCTGCAGCTCCTTCTAGCTTCCACTCCCTTAGAAAGAACTAAAAGCTGAGAAATCTCCTGGTCTGTGAATGTTTTCTCTATTTGGAATATGAACATTAATGCTGCCAGAATAAAATATCGGCTCTGATAAATCTGATAAACTGGACATAGTTCACCTTTTTAGACACACACAGCTCATGTGGACATGCTTCTATCGTCCTCTTCAGTTTAATTCATGTCCTCACTAGAATTAATTCCCACTAACACAGAGCTGTCTATGGCTTCCTGACAGAGATGAGCTAACAAGCTAACAAGCTAACAAGCTAACAGTTGGTTTGCAGATTTTAAATGAAAATATTGAATATAATTTTTTAAAAAGGTGTAAATGAACTTTGAGCTTGTCTGAAGTCAAAGCTCACTGCTCATGTCAAACCACCAGGTCACTCTTTGCTGAAGCAGACGCAGACACTTTAGGAAGCTGATGTGGTTTTTACCCCAAAACATGGCAGAGCATTAGCATTAGCATTAGCATTAGCATTCAGTGGGACGAGTCTGTGGACAGCAGCAGTACAGCTCAGCTGATGATGTTCATCTGAATGGTGTTTGATGGTTTCTCCTCTAAAGAAGAACTCCTGACACTTTTGCCCCTGCAGACAACAACAAGGGGAACTGACATCTACAGCGTGGTGAAAAGTTTCTTCATGGATAAAAACGTTAGAAAAGCTTGTTTCAGTGACGATGGACGGGGCTCCTCCATGACGGGTCGGCATGCAGCCTTCATTGTACGATGCAGAGGTGGTCCAGACTTCCCAGCATTCCTACATTACCACTCAGGGCTGTACGCTTAGCTTTTTCACTTGGAGCACAGGTGCTCCTAGTGAAAAACATTTAGGAGCACTATGAATTTTCACTATGAATCGCACAATTTTATTATTAACATTCACACAACAAGCCAAGCAGTCGGCTCAGTTCTTTAACACAGAGAACATCCCTGTCCCACATCTTTTTGTATTCAAGTCGTCCTGGCACACTTGGCTGAGTTCATCCAGCTCCACAGCAGGACTTGGATCAAAGTCCTCCAGACATGGCCCCTCCAAGCTGATCCTCATGAGGTCTTCAGTGGTGGTCAAATAAATGGATGCAGTTCTAACAGTGACATTGCACAAACAAAGCTTCTCCCACAAAATAGATTATCATCCCTCACCAGTGTCAGATACAGCAGCTTCATTGGTCCTCAGGACTTTGTGAACTAATAAACCAATGTATTTTTACAGATGGACATCTATACTACATCCGTCACAAGGAAACACCAAAGCCCATGTTTAGAGTGTGTGTGTGTGCATTTTGTAAATAGTTTGCAAAGAATTATGTTTGATTTTGTTCTCATAACAGGAGGTGTACATATGTATGTGTATTTTGTAATTAGTTTGTAAAGAATTATTGATTTTTTTGTCACCAAAGAAAACAAACTTTCACCAATATGGCTTCCTTTCATTTGGAGTCTGATTGGTCTACTGACTTCTTTCTTTTGTCATATTTTCCATCATCACTCAGATGGCATTGTGTTACATTTTTCCAATTTCCAATCAAAAACTCGGTGGAAGCCACCATGTACACAAGACCTTATACAGCAGCAGCAGAGGAGCAGATGTAGCTGAGAAAGTTTGGAGGTTTCCACTTCTTGCATTCCCAAAATAGTAGAGAGTCATATTTTGTTAAGTGGCCCAACAAATTCTGACTCCAGATCTTATTTCATCTCATACAATCTGCACAGTCAACTCAACCTGCATATTTCTGTTAAAGTCCTAGTTTTGAAATAGTCTGTCTGTTCTTAATCTGCCATACTGTGATCATTTAGCCCCTTATTTTATTATTCTGTTCTTACAGACTGTAATTTACTAGGTTTATTTTTTTAGACTTGTGATTTGGTGTTTTAGCTGTTGTAGCAAATAATTTCCCAGGTGTGGGATTAAAGAATTTAAATTCTATTATATTGTTAACTGGCCCAATAAAAACAACAACAATTACAAATAACTTTATACTTAAGAACTATACTTATATTAAAGACTTTATACATAAATACCAGACATATTTTGATGCCATATCTTGCATTCTTAGGGGAGTCTGATTAAAGGTGCAGAATGCATAGATTGGGTTAACTGATGACAATTTTAGTTCAGTTTTTACTTTATGGTATTTAAACTGTTTTACATGCTTAATTTAGTGTAATTTGCATTATTATAATTTAGACAGACACAGTATTTGTTATTTCAAGTTAATGTGTTCATAAAAGCTAAAGACAGAAATAGGAGCCTGTCGCTTTAAGAAAGTGCGTCGGTCTGTGTGATGCTCGGTACTGTGGGGGGGAGACCATAGATATATACATGTTTGTATAGATCTATGGGGGAGACGGTCTGAGAGTCAGAGGAGCTCACGGGTTTTCTGACCATGTCGTGTTGTAGCGCCGATGTGGAAAAAAAGTTGTTGAAGAAGAAGGTGTAGGCTGTGACTTTTACTTTGATCCACTTTGTGTGGATTTATTTAGGAGAAAATGCGAATGATAGGGTTGACATCTGTACTCGCACGTGTGCTCCCTTTTTATTTTTTCTACTCGCACCGATCTATTTTTAGGCGCATATGCGAGTGAAACGCTCCCACTGTACAGCCCTGACTGTGTGTGTAGTAGGATACATGTACTCTGTGTGTAGTAGGATACATGTACTCTGTGTGTAGTAGGATACATGTACTCTGTGTGTAGTAGGATACATGTACTCTGTGTATCAGAATGTCCTTCAGGTTAATGATTTTCTATGTGGTCCAGGATCAGAGCCTCATATCAGGTTTATAGTTTTATACTGAGCCTGTTCAGAGTCCAGACCAAACACTGACTGCTACTAAACACATCATTACTGCACTAAATGTCTCTCATGGACTCCACATACTTTTCATTCTTCAACTTTTCAACCAAACACAAACTTCTGTGAGGATTCTTCTCCCCACATTTCTCCTGACAGTAATCAAAGCTGTTCTCTTGGATTTCTTTCTGCTCTCTTTGACTCTTTATCAGTGTTTTCAGTCTGTTTCTGTCCTTTCAGACGGACTCTTGTGATCAGCTGATTTCTATTCTGTCTTTTGTGTCTGAATCAAAGAGAAGCAAAGTTCCACTCACTCAGCTTCTTCCTCTGCAGCTCTCTGCTGTGTGGACCAGGTCTGAGAGAAAATCCTCCTCTGTGTCTGCAGGCTGCCGTCACTCTGAGACACAAAGAGCAAAGATCAGCTGCTGCACCTTTAGATGACGTTAATATGAGACATGATGAAGCTGCAGCAGCTTCCTGGAAACAGCTGAGGACTAAGAAAGCTCCTCCTCTCTGACCACAGCCTCACTCTGGCCTTTATTTCTACACATTCACATGTTGATGAAGGAGCTGATCACATCATCATCTCAACCACTTTTATTGGGAAGAAAATCCAACAACTTCACTCTGATGCTGTGTAGAAAAATGACACTCTGTCCAACCATCAGCTGGCTCCTGCTGATCAAACTACAGCTCCTGATCTGATATTTCATTGTTTTCCATCCTCTGAAGGATTGTTTATCAGTAATAAAGTTGTTGTTCCACATCTCACAGATGTTTTGTTGGAACAGATCAAAGTGCTCATCATGTTTCTGGTGATTGTGGAACATTAATAATGTCCAGATGTTATCAGCAGCTGCTTTTAGAGACTGAATCTGATTGGATTTGGCTCGTTTATCAAGTTGTGTAGAATATTTAGTTTGTCAGACATCCATGATGTGCAGGT
>NC_067134.1:7434978-7449978 GCF_021347895.1 Acanthochromis polyacanthus | reverse complement strand
AACTCTGAGTCTCATCTTCTTAGATTGAACCACTCCATCTTTATTTTGGTTAAATCCAGAGACTGACTTCCTGCACACACACCTGCTGGGAGGAACCTGCTCAACATGTCAGAAGCAGTCCAGGTTTATCTGGATTATAGTGATCAAATCAGTTTCAGAGTCAAAGACTTTAAGCAGCAGAGCCTGTCATTTAAAGGTAATGTGTGAGTGCACACAGACCAGTTCTTACAGGAGGTAAACATCTCAGCCCCACACTTTGCTGTTTTTACTCCAGCTTCAGGTTTCTGAAAAGGAACGGATCGACCTCATGAAGAGCAGTTTTCAGAACTGAAACAGCATCAGGTCCCTTTCTATGAACCCGGTTGATGAGCTGCCGTGCTTTATTTGCTCTGGTCTGTGCTCTGATGACGTCCTTCTCTTCTCTGGTCATAGAGTCTGTCCAGGAGCTGGTCCACAGTAACGTCTGACAGTCTCCGAACTGCTAACAGCCAGTGTCAGGACGGATTCTGGAACTGTTATTGAGGAACCACAGAAGACTCAAAACTCAAAAATATCCATTTAAGAATATTTAGTAAAGCACTGGATAATCAGAAATGCATGCATGCAGATTCTCATTTGATCTAGCTGACAGCAGTTGGCTAATATAAGACAATTTTTCTGCATGCAGCTGTTCACAAGGAGAGAATGCCTGTCTGTCGCTAATACAGAGGTTTTTAACTGAGAATGTGCAACTATCTAATTGGTCCACACTGAGGAAGTTCTGCCGGATGCCTTCAGTCTTCATCCAATCCGAGCCGTCTTCATCCTGTAATCAGAATACTTTGTGTGTGTGTGTGTGTGTGTGTGTGTGTGTGTGTGTGTGTGTGTGTGTGTGTGTGTGTGTGTGTCAGCCTCGGTGTGGCTTCCTGTGACCTTTGTACAGCCTAAGAGCTCAGTTTTCTGCAGACAAAGGGGCTCAGCTTCTGCTCAGTTTGTGCTGAACTTGGGTTTCATTATTTTTTAGTTTTATTCAATTTATATTTAAAAGATTACATGTAACTATTTCATTACTGATATATAGGTAGATCCATGATCGATATATGGGCAGATTCATCTAATTTTATCTTTATTTCTAGTTTAAGATCCTCATAGATTAATATGATTTCTATACTTGTCCCTATTGTACTATTATCTGGGAAGTGTTTCTCATAAACATTATCTGTTGTTTTTCGTTCTCTAAGGTTAATTATGATCTAATACTTTTATCCTTTGTTCATAGTTTAACATACTCTTGTCTGAGCCTTCTGACCTTTCATTGCCCTAAGTGTGTATGTGACAGGTACAACCACAACTCCGGTCCCCTCTGGCCCCCCTTCTCACAAATGTTCTAGTCCTTAGGCCAGGACCCAAACTATCAGATAACGGTACCACCCGAGGTGACCAGTTCTTTTTGGTATGTTTAACTTGCTCCATGTCTCTAGTTTGCATTTGGATATGACAGCCCTTGCAGACTCACAGCTAAATATCTGTTATCACTGGTTTAATGGACATGACCCACAATGAACTGCATGGAGTCTGAGCCAGAAGTCCTATCAACACGACAGGACAGTTTGATGGGATTTTATGAAGCTCCACATGCTACACATGACCCGAATAATGACTTTACAGCTCAGAACAATGCTATAACAAACATGAGACTGAGATTTGGTTGCTATGGTAACAAGATTTTCTGTAAGCAGGACGGGACAATAAAATAGTGAAAATTTGATGAACAATTTCAAAGTTAAATTCTCTTGAAGTTTTAAAAAAGACAAACCGTGTCTTGTGATTTGTGGTCAGTGTGAGACAGCAGACTATAATTTCCAGTTAAACATTTAAAATACCTTTTAAATGGTGTCAAAACTGTTCAAAATATAACCCAGTTATAACAGACTGCTACCAGAATTCATCACATGTCTAAACACTGTTGCAAAGACTATTTCCATTACGAAGCTGAATTTTACAGTTGTTATTTTAATTCCATTTTTTTCAGTTCCATGCTGTTGTGCTGTGCGGTAATTCTCTGAGAACAGTACAGAGTTATAAAACAGAGGTAGGAGTCATTTCTTACACGTACCAGCATCCTATAAAATAAAGGCAGTCATTCAGAGTTAATCCTAGAAAAGGAAAGGATATTACCACAGTTAACTGATCTAATTCAGCTTAATTAACCTTAATTAGAAGTGTAAAAGACAACTCACATAACTAGACATCTCAGCAGTTTGTTCTAAGGACCTGAAAACAAACGTACACCTACGGACCAATAACTCCTTCTAGAGGAAAAAACAAGAGAAGGAAATACACAGTTATCAGATAAGCAGGAAAAGATGCATTCATTTAGTCTGATGTTTAATTATTGTAATAGATTATATGTACAATATATTTCTCACAGTTTGATTTGATTATTGAGTTATATTAAACGTGATCTTTGCAGATTGAACCCGCTGAAACCCACTGATGATATTAATGTGATTTCTTTTCCTTTTTAAACTGTTTTTAGCCTCTAATCAAGAAAACAATGAGACTTTATCATTGTTTGAATTTTTCAGGATTTTGTGAAAACGTTACAAAACTGCAGCAGTGAATGCAAATATTACAACTTAACAAAATCCACAGATGATCAGGCATTGATGAGTCAATAGGATCAAAATGTGTATCTTAAAATGAATTGTATTGATGTGAAATTGTTGAATACGGCAAAATAAAATGCAAACTAATTTAACAAGTCAAAGCTCTAATTACAATCCCTGTTAGAATACACAACAGAAAAGCTGGAAGAAAATGATCTTATTACAACTTTATTATTTTCAACTTAAAAAAGTGGAATTGTATTGAATCAGTCCTCCACTACTAGTTTCTATTTACATATTGAACATTCTAATGATTCCTGGTGTCTGAGGACTCTTATGGTGGATTTCATTCTCCTCTGTCTCCTTATATGTGAAACTGAAGGCAGCAGTTTGTTTGATAAGTGAAGCACAAACGAGCATCACACTGCTGTTGATGTGTGTACCTGCTAATATACTGTTAATCCTAGACTAAATTAACTGGCTAAACCTTTAAACTGAACCCCATAGGCCATGGTATACAGTACAGATCCTGTTTATTATTATATAGATGGAACAACTGATTAATTTACTCCTGACCCAGTGTATGGGGCCGTCAGTGTAAATAACAGCATCCGTTAAAGCCCAGTGTTGCTTTTTTGCACCATAGAAAGAAATCCCTAAAATCACAAGTAGAGTTGAAGACAAAACTTTTAGGCCCGCTGTGAAATTTAAGATTTGTTTTGTTTTGTTTTTCTAAATTTCTCAAGCGCTGTTAAACAGATGAAGGAATTTCTAACAGTGTAGGAATTCAGCGACGGCCTCTGGAATTCCTGAGCCGATCAAACTCACATAAGCTCTCTCTGCAGCGCTGACCAACACCCAGTACTGGAGGAAAGCTGGGACATTTTGTATTTCTGTGTGTTTTCATCCACAGAAAGATGGATCTCCCTGCTGAACCTGCACCTGGAAGAACTGTTTCTTTTTGAAAGACAATGACTTTCACTTTTCTGCTATGAATGTTTTAATTCTTTTTCAGCCTAAAACCTCCTTTTCACCCTCTCAGGAATGCCATCTTTCCTCCCCCTCCCTGTCTAAAGACATCTCTGTCTGTCTCCGGGAGCCATAAAACTTTTACGACCTGAGCACAACTGAAGGAACTGAACCTCTTCAAAATTAATATTTCTGAGATGTATTTTGTTTTTTCAGGTTTACCAAAGTTCCTGACAGTGTTTCATCTCTCTCATATCCAAAAATCACACTTCTATGTCGTATAGAAGTCGAGTTATTGATTTGTGAGATTGAATCTGATTTCTTCTTTATTCCTCCTGTTGAGGTGGAAAGGATGAATTCTTGTGTTTATTCATTACCAGATGTATGACATGTTATCATATTTTCACTGTGACATACATAGTTTAATGTCCAAACATAAACATATAGTTTTGAAGTGAATAATTCACAGAATTCTACACGTGTCCCTTTCACACAACTGAAATATGGTGAGAGACAGACAGATTACTGACTGCTACAGACTACTGATCCCTGTGGAATTACTGTTCCATTAATGCCTGAAACAGGAAGAACATTTAGACAGAAAGACTGGAAATTCAATGAAGATGAGCAGGACTGTAGCATGGAGAGAAAATCTGATCTTCAGTAAAGTCAGACGATGGCGTTGGTTCTTCTGGAAGTAAATGTGAATTTTTCCAACATAAAGTGAGAGAAAACTCAGTAGATTGTGGTCAAAGAATGTGTCAGAAAGCCAAAGAATGAGAAAGACAGTTGATGAATGATATGAATGAGTGTTGTAAAATGAATGTGTTCTCTGAGAGGAAGAAAGAAGAAGTGATTGGGTTCCAATCTAAAGGAGATGAATTGGATTGGAATAAAGCACCAGGTGCATTTCTAGCATCCAGAGCTAAATGGATGGAAGATGGGGAGAAAAACAGTTCCTATTTCAGTGGATTAGAGAGAAATGCAATCAGCCTCTAAATGTTGATGATCAAACTGGGAGCAATCCAGAAGAAAGAGCAGATGAAAGATTTAGATTCTATCAGCATTTACATTCAGCAGCTTTTTCTTTCAAAGTCAAAGCATTTCTTCCTCAGACTGACTTTAAAAGCACGTGTTTGGAGAGATTGATAGAGCTGGAATGAAAATGTCTTTGGGGAAATCAGCGGCTCCAGATGGACTTACAACCAACTTTGATCCGTTTTTCTGGGCTCATATTAGAGAAGGACTGTTTGAAGCATTCAAAGAAGCTTTCAATCAGGGAGTCACACTCATTTTAGTTCAGGTTCCACATTTAGCCCAGTTTGATCTCAAGTGGGCCGGAGCGCTTTTTACTACAAAAGTCAGATGAAAAAAGACACAAAATGAGACAAAAAGCAGAGAAAATATTGTGAAAATGAGACAGAAAAGGACCAAAGAACAATCTAGTGTTTGACTTTGTGATCATGGTCTAGAAATGGTTTTAAATGGATCCTTTGACTCATTTCCAATCTGCAGTTCATGTCTTCTCTGGAATTTGGACACTTTGATGATGATTGATGGATTGTGCTCATTTGGTAGAGGATGCTGCTTTTACACTCTTTCTACATTCATTGAAAGCTTCTGACGAGCTTCAGCACCACTTTATTTGACATTCACTGCATTATTTTGGATGGAAAATTCATTCATATGCTCTCAGTGTTGTCCAGCAGAATTCCTTCAATGTGGAACTACTAGAAGATGAGATGTTAACAGGAGCAAACACCAAGGAGACCCATCAGTCCTCTGCTGTTTATTATTAGCTCTGGATATCAACCCTCCTGTTGGCTTCATTTACGCCACCAAAAAACAGGAAAAAAATCCAGAAATTCAGCAAAAAAATTCACCAAATTTATGGAAATGTGCAAAAACCTTCAGGAAGAAAATTCCAATAATTCCTTAAAAGTTTTATTTAAAAAACAACAAAATAAAATCCCTCTAATTTGGCAGGAAAGTTCTGTAAATATTTTCAAAAAATGAGTAAAAATCTTCCAAAAATCCTAAAAATATCTAAAGTGATTCCATATTTATCAGTAAAACTTCTGATATTTTCTTTAAGAACATTCACATAAAAATCAACCAAAATCCAGAGAATTTACTGGATTTTGGTTGATTTTTATGTGAATGTTCTTTACAAACATTTCTTCTTTTTCCACCAAAAAATGTTCAAAAATGTCCCAAAAATGTTCAAATGTGGACATCAGAAGTTTGACTGTGGAAATATTTATTATTTTCCACATTTTCAACCTTTAAAAGGACACGAGGGTTAAAATAGTGAAAGTCTAAAAGCATTTAATAAGGACACAGTCAGCAGATGATCCAACATTATTTTAAAGCTGTGTGTATTTTCCAGAAGCCTCAGGGTTTGATTGAAACTAAATGTGAGATCTGATCCATTCACCAGAAAACACAAAGTTTACTTCAGAATATTCCAGTAAAAATGAGCTGAAACATTTGGAGAAACTATCAGTAAAATCTGATGAACAGGGAAACTTCTAACATTCTGATTGGTGGAAATCAAATGTAAAATCCTTGAAGATCTGCTTCCAAAGGAATCTTTGATATTTGGTAGAATATTGAGGACAGAAATGGAAGGATTTCAGGATGGATTTATCCAGCAGATTCTTGATGTGTTTCACATGGATGGATGAAGAAAATCCAGCAGATTGACTGTGATGTGATTTGATGCTAAAAGGTGATGTGGTAAAATGAGTAGAGGAGGGGCTTTGAATGTCACTGATGGACAAACAATGAATGGTTCCATGAAATGACTTTAGAAAACAGGAACATTATCTGTGCTTTACCTTAGCGCCTCATCTTTGTCTCATTCTCTTTAACATGTCATTTCCATCCTTTAAATGATCCCATTTCCACATGCAGCTGTTCTTCTCCTGGAAAATGCTTTAGAAGCAGAACTTCAGTCCACACAAAGCTACAATGTGGAAGAACAGGAGGATTTGTACAGGAGGAAATGTGTCTTTGTGAAGGATTGGATGGAGAAAGGAACACATTGAATGGATGAAGATGTTCTAGTGGTTTTCAAAGTAAACTGACTTCAGATTGCTGCTAGAAACAACATTCTCTGCTAATCAAAGCTGTTCCAGTGATCAAAGGAATGTTCCAGAATTCATGTGAACTCCTCATTCTAACACGCTGTTTATTGACAGAGAAACATTTTGACACGTTAAATGTTAGAACAACATTGTGAGATGATCAGGAACTAAAGAATGTTTTCCTCTTCCTGCTCAAAGAAAAGTTGGATCTCCAACATTTCCACAGACTGACTCTATCAAAGTCACAAGCAGATATTTGTCTTTTCCTTTCTGAGCTCAAATGAAAGAAGTTCATTTCTAAACTCTTTCTGATGTTTCTCCATGTAGAGAATGTTCCAGAAGGAGATTTCATGTGGAGAAGAACACATGCACATTGATGGAGAAGATGTGAACCTCCAGAACATCTGTTCTCCTCCTGAACTATTGTGAGGAGCTTTAGGGACACAATCATGAATGGTTGCTAACAAACAACGTTCAACCTGTCTGTGAATACAATTCTATCAAGTTTGCTCTCTTTATGCACAACAAACATCTGGAATTTATGTGGAACCATAGAATGAGAACTGCTGAGTTTTAGACACACAGATGTAGATGTTTTAAGGCTGCTCTGAGTTTGAAACTTTTCTTTTCCTCCTTAATAAAACTGTTATGCTGCCCTTGCAGCGCGTGTTCTCATGTGCAGCTAGACAGCCAGCTAACATTTCAAAGTCTTCAAATAACCACACAGGGCTTGCTTTTCTGTGCTTTACTTGAGCTTGACTGATCAACAGTTTTCTCTTTTTTGTAAAACTGAAACAGACAACAGACACCAACAGAGAAAATAAAATAAATCAGTATATGAGCGCTGACATATTCATGAACACACGTATTACACGTACTGAAGCCGATTGCTAACTCTGCGCTGTATGACACAGTTTAACTCCATAACGAATTATAACAACAGAAACTTATAACATGGCAGTCTTATTTGATGCTTATGTACACATTTTACTCACAGATAAATAATTTCCCAGGCAGAAGCGTGATAAAACATTAGCAACAAAGGTTAGCTGTGTCCGTTGCAGCTGTCAGCACTCTACCAGTGACGTAGCAACTTCAAAGATAGGTCAGAGCGGTGCGAGCGCTCACACCGCCATCATTTCTGACACCAAACCAAAACAGAGCGCTCATTCTGACGCGTTTATTTAAAAACCCAACTGAAATCAATTTTCAACTAAATCACTTCACTTTAAAGACAGCACAGCTGTCAAATAGAAGTTCCTTCAGACTGTCTCAGATTCTCATGTTATAAACTGATGAACCCCTGAGAAGTTCATTTATTTCAAGCTGTCTGATTTGATTATTCTCTTTCTTTCTTTTCTGCTTCTCTTCTGCTTGGACCAGTGGAATTGTAGGACACAGTTGGTGCCTATTTGTTGTTCAATTATGCTTCATAAAAGATAAAACAACAAAAAACTTGGGGAGCCAAATATCCCAGAATGCATTTAGAGCAGCAGCAAAGAGCGAGGAGGAAACTTTCAGAGGAAACTCAAGTATTTTGGGAATCCTGCTGTTATTGTGACACTAAATGTAGTTTTCAGATGATCTGAGGTGAGAAAGTGGTTGTAAAAAGGTCCAATGTGTGGTGAGTTTGTCCAGATGAAGCTGATTAAAAATGAGCTCCAACGCTTTCAGAGATGTGAGGTCCAGGTTAGACAGCTCTGATGGACGCTCAGCCTCACTGTAGAGCTCCTTATCTGGACCAGACTTTACAATCTGCTGCTCTGACGCTTCTATAGCGCTTCAACAGGATATTAGGAGTTTCTGTGGATCCAACCGTCACACTTTGACCTCACACTTTATTTGGATTGTTCACAGAAAAATCACTTTGAAAGAAGTTCAAGTTCACAACTTTAGATTGTTCATGTTTTACTCGCTCACTGACTGTGATCATAAGAACAGATAGAAATTAAAACAGAGAAGATCATTTATTTACAAGTTTGGTTTCTGAGTCTTTTCACCACTAAAATATGGAGTTTTTCTTCTAGTCTTTGGAGTTCTTTGTATCTGCTGTTAGGGATAAATTTAATTAAATAGAATTAAAAATGGAGACAAAAAGATCAAAATAAAAGCATCAGTTTTACTGCTTTACTAAAGATCTTTTTTCTGTTTTCATTTCTGCCGTGGAAGAGGATAAACGTTGATTATTCAACATGGAAATTAAATTCCACTGATCAACAAATAAGCAAACAAACATGAAGATCAAAGTGTGTTATTAGTCATTTATTGAATAAAAAAGAAAGTTAGAATAGTTTAAAAGCCACAGGCAGAGCAAATAAAAGTGGAGAAAGACGTATTAAAATCATTGATCTTGTTCAGGAAAAATCAACCACTGCAATGAAAATAAAAACTAAGTTAGACATTGATTACAGCACAAGATCTGTTCAAAGAATTTAGAGCATGGAAGGGTTCAAATACAGCACAATGTGAGGAAAAGCTCCTTTAACGGCCAAACACAACATTTATAGAATGAAACAGGCTAAAAAATGTAGAATTTACAGAGTTCAATGTAATCTGGATAGTCCTGGTGGGTTTAAATTCTACTGGAATCATATCGATGCTGAAAACATTTTGATCCACAGATAGCTAGGGTTATGGGAGCTTTGATGGAAAAATACAATCTGATAGAATTTGTTGATGAAACCAGAAATTCAGAATCTGATAAAAAAAAACTGATGAAAAAACATTGAAGCACTTATTTATTGTAAAAATGAAAAATGGATCTATCAATAAGACATAAATGACAGAAGAGCACAGAATACTTTGGAAAGAGTGACACAGATGAAGGAAGTTCTCATTTCATCACTAGAACAGGACTTAAAGACTCACATCAGGATCAAGTGTGGCTGCACAAAAAGCTGATTTTCACTGGACAATAATGTGTGAAAGTCTGTCAGCAGTTTGGAGATTCACTGCTTCCTCTCTCATTTCACACTTTGTGCAGCTCAAATGCTTTTAGTTCCAGTGAGCGTCAGAGGAACACCACATCCTGATTTTCACTCTCAACATTTGACTGGAAAAAGACGCAAACACCACATTTGGCTCCTGGAAGAATCACAACTTCATCTTTGAAGAGGAACAAGTTTACAAGGAATCATTGAGAAGGATTTGACAAAGAAACACATTTAATCCATGAATGTGAAAACATGTTTGTGAGGGACAGAGTCATGGAGAGACTCAACCATCTGTTCAACACTGTTTCTGTACCAGGAGGAGACTCTGGAGACGAGACTCAGCACAGAGACACTGAGGAACCAGAACTGTAGAACCCAAATCCAGGATAGAGAGTTTCAGTGAATGTGGTGTTGAAGGTGTGGAGGAGGATCAGAGAGTCAGAGGAGACTCTGTAGAAGGACAGAGTTCCAGCAGGAACGTCCACATAAACTGAAACTCTGTGAGAGACTGAGGAGGACCTGATGGATGTTTTACTGTTATTGTGAATGACAGAGTAACTATCATAATCAGAGCAGAACAGACTCCAGGACTGATCATTACGTCCAAACCTACAGTCATCACTGTCTCCTTTCCTTCTGATTCCTCTGTAACTCACTGATATATTAACCTCTCCTCTCCACTCCACCTCCCAGTAACAGCGACCAGTCAGACCAGTTCTACACAGCAGCTGATAATACCAGTCAAACCTGTCTGGATGATCAGGATACCTCTGATCCCCCCCACACATGTCACCTTCCTGTTGTTGTCAGACAGTCTGAGTTCTCTGTTTACTGTGTTTGTGTCGACTGTGAGTTGACAGGAATCTGATGGAGAGAACAAACACAACACAGCTGCAGTTATTGATGGATCATGTGATCAGTATTAAAGCTTTGATGATGACCTCAGAGATGTGACACTTTGAAGATGCTTGAATGTGCTGCTTTGTTTCCATCAATCCATTCAAACACACTTACACTTCCTCAGACCTGGTGTCAACCATGGGACTCCAGCAGGCGTCACCCTGAAAGGAGGAGGACGGTCAGAGCAGCAGAGACTCTTTCAGCAGCACACATGGACGTTACATGGCTCTCACACTGTTCCACTGATAAAGGACCAGAGCGTTCATAGAGGTGACATCATTCTCCCAGACTGATACAAACTTCACTGGCGCCATGACTGACTGTACAACTTTAAATCATTTTCTACAATTGTGCAGCAAAACAGAACTTTTTTCTTTCCTTTTTCCTCTTTTTCAGTGATATCACTCTATGCTAGCCCATTGCCTTAAATCCCTTTGGAACATCTCATTTAATGAACTAGAACATCAGGTTATAGGTGTCGCTGAGCTGCCTTTCCTTTTTGTGTGTGTGCCAGAATATACATAGCTAGAAGCTTAGAAAGCTTTTTGCTTTATTTCTTCTTTTTTATGTCTTTTTCACTTGTCTCACTCAATGCTAGGGGACTGAGGAATAATGTAAAGCGTAAAGCTTTATTTTTAATGTTAAACAGCTGAAAACTGATTTGGTTTTTTCCAAGAATCACACTCACTTATTAAAGATGTAAACTTGTGTAAAATCAGTGGGAAACGACATGTGGTGATGACATGGACAGAACATTCTGCTGGGGGATCTTGTTTAAAGGGGAGTTTTCCTGGAAAATTGATGCACTCTGTGACAGTCAAGCTCATTTGATTTGTTTAATAGTAGACTGGAATGGCAAAGCAATGATTATTGTTCATTTGTACGCTTATAATTCTACATCAGAAAAGGATTAACTTATTCATACATTAGACTGTAAACTTGCAGCTCTAACTCAGACATTCCCTGAGGCTTACTTCATTGTAGGAGGTGATTTTAATGTGCTCATGAATGAGGTGATGATAGATGGCCTCCAGCTAAATGCTCACAGCCAAATGTTCACTTCAACTCTTTCATTGACAAGTATGATTGATGTGATGTATGGAGAGAGAAGTTTCCAAATACTTGGAGGAATAAAAATGGCTCCAGACAGTCTGGCCTGGATTACTGGCTGCTCTCTAAATCACTTTCTAAAGACAATATTCCAATCAATGTCCTACCCCCCCCATTAACTGACCATAGAGCCATCCTTAGATATTTACATCTCCTTCCAGGAATGGTTGACACCAAGCAATTCTCTGATTGGAAGATGAAGAGCTCTTTATTGAGGCATGACAATGTCAAACATCAACTTAGTACAATTATTCACTTTTATTGGTTAAATGCTCTGAAGGAAGGAAATGATGGAAAAAATTGGGAACTCCTTCAATTTGAAATGGGTGGATTTTAAGAAGATCTGGAAGTGAGTTAGCCAATGTAGACGCCAAATGAGGAGAAAGTAATCACAGATATAATGTCCTTGGCTAGCATTGCACCAGAAAATCTCTGACATGATGAAAAATGAAAATGAATTGAACTTCTAAACACTTTAGATGATATATAGAAGGTTAAAGCAGAGGCTGCTTTTGGTAGATCCAGACTGAAGTGGCTTGAACACGGTGAACAAATGACTTCCTGTTTCTTTAAAGTGGAAAAACTCATGCTAAGTACAATGCCATGTCTCAACTGAACATTGATGGAGTTGTGACTGAAGTAAGAGCAGTATTTCTGAGTTTTGCTCTCTTTATAAAACAAGTCTGACAAAGATGCAATGGATAGACTGTTTAATGTGTTGATTTACAAACTCTATAACGGAGGAAGAGCGGTTGATGTGTGACACCCCTCTCACACAACAACAAGTATTAGATGCAATGATGCAACTTCAGAGTAATAAGTCACCTGGAGTTGATGGATTGTTTCAGAATTCTAGATAGATTTGCTGAACTTTTGGCCCCATTTCTGTTCAAAGTTTTCTGAAGGTATTAGTAAAGGGACTCTTCCAGCAAGTATGACACAAGGCTGGATGACTTTAATTCCTAAACCAAAAAGGAGCCTCTCTCATTGATAACTGGAGACCAGTTTCATTATTGAACAATGACTCTAAAGTTCTTGCTCTTGTTTTTGCTAAAAGATGTAAAAATGCTCTTAACTCTCTTATTGATGAGAATCAGTCTGGGTTTATGAGTAACAGGCATATTTCAATAACATGAGGCTAGTTTTAGACCTCATAGACGATGCTGACCTTATTAGGGATGACAGTTTCATTTTAGTTGGAGACTTTCACAAAGCCTTTGATACAGTTGAACACCCTTTATGTTTCTGCTCTTAACAGCTTTGGTTTTGGGCCATACTTTGCAGGTGATGAAAACATTCTATGCTGGCGCCAATAGCTCGGTAAAACTGAGGAATGGCACAACTCAGAGATTTTGTTTGGAAAGAGGGCTAAGACAGGGCTGCCCTGTCTCAGTTTACCTCTTCCTGGTTGTTGCTCAAATGTTTTGTCATTTTGTCAAATTCTGTCAGTTGGAAGGCATCTCTATTGCTGCTAGAAGCAGACTTTGAAGTCAGTTGGCTGATGATACAGCCTTGTTTTTAAAGAATGCCCTACAGATAAAGCCTGCAATTAATGCAATCCACATGTTTTCTAAAGCATCAGGTTTGGACTTAAACCTAAATAAGTGTGAGCTATTCGCTCTCTAAAGTTCTGATATAACCTCAATTGATGATATACGAGTAAAGAGTAAGGTTAACTATTTAGGGATTACTGGAACTAAAAATCAGTGAGAGAGATGCCATCTCAACTTTGAGCCAAGGATTAAAAAGGTGCAGAATAAATGGAAGCTTTGGCTACAAAGAGACTTATCACTTAAAGGTGAACTCTTCTGTCAAAAGCTGAGGGAATTTCCAGACTTGTGTATGCCGCCT
Source organism: Acanthochromis polyacanthus (assembly GCF_021347895.1). NCBI lineage: Eukaryota > Metazoa > Chordata > Actinopteri > Pomacentridae > Acanthochromis > Acanthochromis polyacanthus. The sequence continues at coordinate 7,436,538 of NC_067134.1, read as the reverse complement.
CCTCACTGGCACTGGACTGTAAAACTGTCACATTTATTGATAAGATGCTTGTTCATTTTCTGTGGAAAAACCGGACACACTAGATCAGAAAATCTGGAATTCTGAACAACTACAAAAATGGAGGCCTCCACTTTGTTGATTTTTCAATTCTAAACAATGTTCTGAAGATCAAATGGTTCAAATCTTTCTTAAAAATGATGCATCTTTATAGAACTTTATTCCTAAATGTGTATTTCATCAAACTGGAGGACTCCCTTTTCTGTTGGTTTGTAGCTACCAAATAAACAAGATTCCCCTAAAATGATCCAGTTTTCACAAACAGGTTTTGTTGTCGTGGAAAACGGCCTACAAGCACAATTTCTCTCCACATGGGTATTATCTCTGGAATAATGGGATATACTGCATCAAAATAAAAGCATCTTTCTCAATCGCTGCTTTAACAACAAAATGGACTTCGTCTCACAGCTTCTGACCCCTAGTGGCCATTTTATGAATGACACTGAATTCTGTGAAAAGTCTCCATTCCCTTCAACACTTGAAGAGTTTCCAAAGGTCATTAGCTCCATTCCAGCTGCTGTTGTGACTCTGTGCACTGCCTCCTCTCTTGCAGCAGATATACATGTTGTTAATCCATGTGACACTTATTGTGGCTAAATATGCTTTGGGACGGCAAAGAACAGCAACAGAGCTATACGTGCACTGTTCCAAAGAGAAACGACAACAAAACCTGATGTTATCCATGACTGGAATCTTTTATTAATAATATCTCTGGTCTCAGGTTTGGCTTTTACCTCACAAGTTCATGTTGAACAAAGTTAGGGACATTTATGTTAAAATCTTGCATAAAATCTCAGTAATTGTTTCCTTGCTGAGTAGCGATGACCCTGACCATGGCCCTGTATTGCAGGAATTCACTGACTGGTGTTCCACTTCCCTTATGCACATCAATGTGTCTAAGACGAAAGAAATGTTTATAGACTTTAGGAAACATCAGTCAGTCTTCCCTGCTCTTGTCATCAAGGATCAAGCCGTCGAGCGGATCCAGACTTATAAATATCTTGGCACTAATATTGATGACAAGCTGTCTTTCGACTTTCATGTCGATGCTGTTTGTAGAAAGGCGCATCAACGCATGTATTTTTTTCGGAAATTTCAGAGTTTTAAGGTTGATAGTACTCTTATGAAAATGTTTTATTCTTGTTTTATTGAGTCTGTTTTAACCTTTTCTTTTATCTGCTGGTACAGCTTACTTTCACTTAAAAACAAAAACAAATTACAGAGTATAGTGAGAGTATGCAGCAACATTGCAGGTATTAACCTCAACAATCTTTCTGATGTACATAAGCTCAGAACCTTAAATAAGGCCCGCACACTCCTCACTGACCAGAGCCACCCTTGATTGGTGAGTTTGTGCTGCTCCCATCAGGCCACAGGTACATCCTGCCAAGATGCAGGACAAATAGACTTAAACATTCCTTTGTCCCTGCTGCAATTGTCCTGCTAAACAAGTGACTGACTAACCCGTTTGTGCTATCCATTGTTGTTATTATTGTCTGTGCT
>NC_067134.1:7392732-7434878 GCF_021347895.1 Acanthochromis polyacanthus | reverse complement strand
CCTCACCTGTTCTCACCAAATTATGAGTCGATCAGACAGTTTCTGAAGATTCTTCATTCATTCTGTTTAGCCTGGGAGTGGTCCTGCAGTTTACAACCAGAGGGAAGCTGACCAATCAGCTCTCAGTAAGGACAGAGACATGTGTTTGAAGCAGCTGCATTCCAAATCACAAACCTTTAAGTTAAATACATCCTACACAAGTATTCGCTGTGTCCTGCATACAATTAGAACATCCTACTTGATAATATGGAGCCTTAAACTGTGACTGTCCCAGTCTGTAGTAATGTGGTGTCATCTGACTGTGAGTCTCAGCAGCTCAAACTTATTTCTATTTCCATACACACTGTTAAAGCTGTGACTGTTCATAGATGTGGGTCAGAACAGCCAGAAAACATGTTAGTTTCATTCACAAAATCAGTTTGAATGCTGTAGGACATCTGGGTGTTTCTGACATATACATTTACATAATATGTACTGAACATCTCCTCTTTTCGTGTGGTACCATCTGACCATGTTAGTATGTGTACTAGTACAATTTGTATATAGTTTTAAACCATCGACCACCTCCCAGTGACCTACCACACTGAAAATGTCCAAGTCTTCAGAGGGTTTGGATGGAGCAATAAGGCAGCCATGTTGGCTGACTATTTAAGGGGACACTGTTGCTGCATCCTGGGCTTAGCTCCACCCTGGATGACTGTGGCTGCTTTAAAAAGACAGACCTTCTTCCCTCTATAGCAGGATGATGATGAGGTGAAGCCAGAACACTCTGTTCTTCAGAAATGGTCTAGATATGCCAGACTAATGTCAGAGGAACATCAGGTTTTACCTTTGAGGGAGCAGTTTGGTGTCAGAAAACCAGAGTTAATCAACACCATAAACTCATCAATAAATGGTCAACATAAAGTAAACTTCTAAGTCTGTTGTAGCTGAAATAAATGTAAGCAGTAAACAGTGGAGAATATAACATGTGATCTCTGTCTGTCTGTCAGTGCCTGTCAGTGATGTTGGAGAACCTTTCAGAGAACAGAGAACCTTCCTCCTCTCAAAACTCAGCCTCCTCTTCCTCAGACTGAAGGTAAAACTGATGGATTCTTTGGTCTGTAAAGAAAGATAGCAGCAGTTCCTCAAGCCTGAAATGGAAGCTGAGTTTAAGCAGGTTGTTTTGTACAAACACAGAACAGTGGTTGTCTATGGAGTTGTATGAGGCAGCAGGTTGTAGTGTAGCTGTAGCAGAACGGTCAGTTTTATGCTGGTGATCCTCAAATCCAGTTTTCTAAACTGGTGTCCATTTTAAGCTAATTTCTTAAAGCCTTTTGATGGGTGAAGAAAACTGTACTCACTGACACCTTCACCGTCTTCAGTTTCTCTGTAGGAAAGACCTACATTTTAAGTGTTATGATGGTCTGTCTCTCTTCTATTGTTAATTACCTTTTCCTCTCCTTTTTAAATTTTTTTTATATCCCTTATTAATCCCATGAGGGGAAATTCTGATTTTCGCATATCCCCCCATCTGGGGGTGTCATAGCACAGGGTCAGCCGCCCTTGGAGCAGGGAGGGTTAAGGGCCTTGCTCAAGGGCCCGTCACATTCACCCATTCACACACATTCACACACTGATGGCGGAAGCTGCCATGCAAGGCGCTAACCCCGACAAGAGAGTCTGGCTGCAGACCTCCCGCCTGAGAACGCTGGACCTCCCGCCTGAGAACGCTATGCTGCAGGCTCCTTGCTCAGGTCACCTCCAGTGTCAGGTCGCTCAGGACAGGAAGTGCACGGCAGGAACTTCAAAATAAGATCATGTTGACAATTTCGAAGGAAGTGGTTTTGCCGTGGATTTATATTTTATGACTCAACAGTGTAACACAAAAAGCATGTTTATTAAATGTAGAATGTATACATCGCATTTAGCATGCTTAGACGTTTGCCAGTAACATTATTGCATGAGCCTACATCTGCACTACAACTCCATCAATACAGCTTGTGCCGATTTCATACAGAAAAACAACTCTTGTTGATTGGATGCCTGCCATTCACAATTAATTTATAATTAAATGGTTTGTTTTATTGTCAAGATTTGAACTAAATGTGCTGATGCATCTGTTTACATTGTGAACCTAATGCTCTTTTGAAGTGTAGTTAAATGAAATCATCAACATAATGAATCAAGCTTTTTTCATAGCCTCAACATCTCATGTATATAATGTATAACATGTTAATATATATTATACACAATATATTATTTCGTCTACTACCACATTAAATTATTCCAGCTATGTCTTGTATATCATACTTTACACTTGAAGATAGAAGACATAAAAGCCAATCAGAGTTTCTGTCCGGAGTCCTTTTACAGACGCACAAAAAGGTTGTTTATTCCAGGCCTGACACTGGCGGTGACCTGAGAGGGGAGCCTGCACCGGAAGCGGCCTCAATCGGAGTTCCTATGGGCTATGGTTGAGGGACCCCCCTCAACCACGACCCACCAGGAGCAATTAGGGGTTAGATGTCTTGCTCAGGGACACCTCGACATGAGCACGACAGGTCGAGGATAGAACCACAACCCTCCGGTTGCGAGACGGCCACTCTACCCACTGAGTTATGCCGCCCCTTTTTGAACAACACTTTACTTTCTGCAGTACAATACTGTTCTAATGATGCTCTGGAGGGTTCCACGGTGTGTTCCAACATTACTTTAAGCAGACAGAGAGGGTTGGAATCAAGAAAAGTTGGCAGTTCACCACTTACATTTGTAACATTTCAAGCTACTCATTGGACTTGAACTGCTTGAATTTCAATGAAAAACTGGAGAGTTCTCAAAGTTTTGACTGGTAGTGTACTGATAAGGACCTCAGTGAGCCCAGAACAGGGCTGCTGGTCCAGATCTCTGTTTTTAGGTTCTGTTGTTTAAAGGGTCTTTCCCTAATAGGAACTCAGTTTAATCTGGACTTATGGTAACCCACCTTCCTTCTGACTGCCTCCATAGTTAACCATCTGGGTAGCCCTTTAGCTGAGTTGCCCTTTCAGTCAGTTTTTTTTCAGTCACTTTCCTCCAAATGATCAGGGTAAGTTGCTGCATTCTGTGAACAGGTTAGGATGACACCGTCGGGAATAAGTTTAGAGACATCTCACACACAGTTACCCAACTTTTCATGACCATCAGATGTTACAGGTGGTTAATTAAAATTTCAGCCTCTTTGTAGTTGCTTGTGTTTACTTTTTCTAACAACAGCAGAGGTTTCTGTAGACACACACCTCACGCTGTTCACTTCATGTTTGACACAGATGAGACTGTTCCAGTACCAGAACCACGTCCCATCAGATATTACCAACAGAAGCTTCAGCCAAACTTCCAGCACACGTTTAAGGTTACAACAGAGGGGTGGGCAGCAGATAAGCAGCTTCTGGTTGATATCTACACAGAGCTGTACATCACAGCTGGCCGGGACGTGCACGTCAACACACAGCATGAGGTCCTACAGATTGACAAGGTGTGGAAGCCATCAGACACAGAGACACAGATCCAACCCAGAGACATTTTCCAGCATCCTTCCGGAAAAGACATATCCATCAGAACAGTGCTGACCAATGGGATTGCAGGGATTGGAAAAACATTCCTCGTGCGCAAGTTTGTGTTGGACTGGGCCGAAGAAAGAACAAATCAAGACGTGCATCTTATTTTCCCGTTCACTTTCCGTGCCCTGAATTCACTGCAAGGAAAAAAGTTTGGTTTGACAGAGCTCGTTCATTTCTGTATCCCAGAAACTAAAGGCATCACAGAGGAAGCTCTGAATTACATCTTTACAGCTCTGCAGTCATCAGGAAACAGCAGCTACAAGCAGAGCAGATTCAAACTGCTGTTTGTGTTTGATGGACTGGACGAGAATCGCCTTAATCTGGACTTTCAGGTCGACGACATTCCCTCTGTGGATGTAACAAAGTCCAATAAGGTAGAAGTCTTGCTGAGGGAACTGATCAGAGGAAAACTTTTGCACTCAGCTCGCCTCTGGATAACCACACGACCTGCAGCAGCCAATCAGATCCCTCCTGACTGTGTGGACATGGTGACGGAGGTCAGAGGGTTCACCGACCCACAGAAGGAGGAGTACTTCAGGAAGACATTCAGTGAGGAGGAGCAGGCCAGCAGCATCATCTCCCACATGAAGAAGTCACGAAGCCTCCACATCATGTGCCACATCCCAGTGTTCTGCTGGATCACTGCTACAGTTCTGCAGGAGCTGCTGAGAAGCAGAGAGGGAGGAGATCTGCCCAGAACCCTGACTGAGATGTACACAGAGTTTCTAAGATTTCAGATTGATCACACAAAACAAAAGTACGGTCCAAAGAAGTGCAAGCAGTACATAAAGTCATTAGCTAAACTGGCTTTTGAACAGCTGCAAAAGGGCAACCTGATCTTCTATGAGAAAGATCTGAGAGAAAGTGGCATCGATGTGAGTGAAGCCTCAGTGTACTCAGGAGTGTTCACAGAGATCTTCAAAGAAGAACGAAGACGGAAACAGGAAGACAAGATGTTCAGCTTCGTCCATCTGAGCGTTCATGAGTTTCTGGCTGCTCTTCATGTCCATCAGACCTTCATCAAATCTGGAATCAACCTGATGGAAGAAAAACAACACACTTCCTTCACGAAGCTGAAAGTATTTCTGAAGAAACCTGAACTAAAACATCTCTACCAGAGAGCTGTGGATGAGACCTTACAGAGTCCAAACGGACACCTGGACTTGTTCCTGCGCTTCCTCCTGGGTCTGTCACTGCCGACCAATCAGAATCTCCTACAAGGCCTGCTGACACAGACAGGAAGTAGCTCACAGACCAATCAAGAAACAGTGGAGTACATCAAGAAGAAGATCAGTGAGAATGTGTCTGCAGAGAGAAGCATCAATCTGTTCCACTGTCTGAATGAACTGAACGATGTTTCTCTAGTGGAGGAGGTCCAACAGTCCCTGAGATCAGGACGTCTGTCCACAGATAAACTGTCTCCTGCTCAGTGGTCAGCTCTGGGCTTCATCTTACTGTCATCAGAAGAACATCTTGACGTGTTTGACCTGAAGAAATACTCTGCTTCAGAGGAGGTTCTTCTGAGGCTGCTGCCAGTGGTCAAAGCCTCCAAGAAAGTTGTGTAAGTAGTTGGAGACTGAAGATCCTTTTTCATTTTGCTGCTGTTTCATCAGTATAATGTGCCTTTTGTCTCTTCAGACTGAGTGGCTGTAATCTGTCAGAGAGAAGCTGTGGAGCTCTGTCCTCAGTCCTCAGCTCCCAGTCCTCCAGTGTGACAGAGCTGGACCTGACTAACAACAACCTGAAGGATTCAGGAGTGAAGAGTCTTTCTGCTGGACTGGAGAGTCCACACTGTAAACTGGAAGCTCTAAGGTCAGGACTCATCAACCTGTTCAACATACCAGAGATGAGAAGTGAACGAAAAGCTCTCGCGCGATTTCTCGAGTTATCGCGTGATTTCGGAACAAAATTTGCTTTCTAGCGTCCTGAGATTTGGATACAGACCACAACAAAGAGCGATCGCCAGGTAATGTGGAGGTTTTTGTTCACTTCTCATCTCTAGTATGTTGTGGGACACTCGTTGAGACTATCTGAGCCGGTCAGTGTGGGGGAAAAAAGCACGTTGAGGCGGACTTTGACACGGTGGGGCCAAGTTGCCCCATACTTTTCGCTAGCTGAGCTGCTAAGCTGCCTGCCTGGCTAAATACTGTAGCTATGTTGAAAATTCATTTCTCCATCACTCGCATGTATGAAATGACATGAAAACAGACCCCAGGTTGAAAAAAAACGAAGTTCCCCTTTAAATTCACTGCTGTCTTTTCGACAGGACAGAAAATACTGAACTTAATGTTTTACTTCTTTTCTTGTCTTTGTCTCTTCAGACTTAATAACTGTAATCTGTCAGAGAGAAGCTGTGGAGCTCTGTCCTCAGTCCTCAGCTCCCAGTCCTCCAGTGTGACAGAGCTGGACCTGACCAACAACAACCTGCAGGATTCAGGAGTGGAGAGTCTTTCTGCTGGACTGGAGAGTCCACACTGTAAACTGGAAGCTCTCAGGTCAGGACTCATCAACCTGTTCAACTGATGACCATTTGAAATGTGTTTTTATTCATGATGAGCAGAACAGCTGAGATGGGAGGTTTTCTGTATTTGTATGACTCAGATCAGTTGTGTTACTGACCTTTAGTTCTAGTTTCTCTTCATGAGGCCTCTTCCACTACAGGAACTGAACAACCTGGAACCTGCATCACAGAACCAGAACCTGTAAGAACCTGTGAAGTCTTGGTTCCAGGTTCTCTTTTAGTTTCCACTGTTTTACTAAATAGAATGTTTCAGATAGACGTTGACGAAAAGGAAACACCAGAACAAACATCTCATGTTCACACCTGAACTTGTTTTATGGATCTTCTCCAGGTTGTTTTCTCCTGACTAGATCCTTTCTTGTGTTGTTTCTCCTCTCAGATGTTCGTCTCTTTGGATCAAAGCGTCTGCTAAATGAAACTGTAGAATGTTCAGTTTGTTCAATGACTGAACTCGGTGCAGTTCAGCTGGTGGACAGTTGGACTGTTGTTTACATTCTTATTTGAGGTTCAGGTCCATTTCCTTCTCACCATTGGAGCCCAAACATCCACTGAAGCAGTGTTGTCTTCTGTCTTCACTGAGATCAAAGCGATCCTCAGTTCAGATCCTCTTGATCTACTCTTATAGTCTCGAGAGATTTGGGGTGTTTGCTAACAGCAGAGATGAGAGGCTGCAGGTAGGAAGGTCTAGACGATAAAGAGAAATATACAGACTGGTAAAGGAAAGGAGGCAGTTAAAGAAGCAGTGGAGGAAGGCATCAGAAGAAGAAATGGAGGAAATTAATGTGTTGCAGGAGGAACTGAGAAGCAGGTTAGCAGTACTCAGAAGGGCAGAACACCTTAGAGAGAAGAAAAAGAAGAAAGAATGTGTAAGGTTAGTATTTTTTGGGAACTCTTATGTTTGTGAAGGACATGTTTAGTCAGGAAAAAGGAGAACAACTGAAGACAGCAAAGTCAGAGGTTGAAGAGTATTAGAGGTTGACATATTCAGATTCAGAGGAGAACAGGAAGGAACATAGGTCTTCCACCTGACATGCCACCATTGGGAGAAATGTGTCAGGAGATGGATGTTAGCCTACTGAGATGGAGAGAAGTTGTGGAGGTGGTCAGGCATGCAAAGGCTTTGTCATCCCCAGGGCCTAATGGAGTCCACTACAGGGTCTACAAGAGTTAACCTGGTATCTGTAAGATACTGTGGAGACATCTGAGAATAGTCTGGGAGAAACACAGTATTATTCAAGAGCATGGCTTAGGACAGGAGGTTTTTTCATCTCTAAGGAGAAGGATTCATCAGACCTCAGCCAGTTTTGGATGATTTCTGTCCTAAATGTTGAGGGAAAGATTTTCTTCAGTATTGTAGCTCAGAGGTTGGCTCGTTAATTCAATTCAGTTATATTTATATAGCGCCTCTTACAGTCAGATTGTCAGCTGTATATAGTTTATGTAGCTTTGAATAATAGTCTAGTAATTATTTGGTTTTTTGTTCAAGTTTTTTTGGTTTTGAATAATACAAGTAACATTCATACAATTATTTTCCATTAATTTCCTTTTCTTTTACCCCCCTCCCCATCCCACCCTACAACAACTACACAAAAGCCAGATAGCCCAGGACAGAAGTTCCACAGATGTGTATAAATCATAGGTGCTCACAATAAAAAAACAAACAGAATAAACAAAACATAGAAATACAGAAACGGAGATAAAATTGCACCACATTAGGAAATGTCATCTGCTTTCACATTTTCCAAATAAGTCAAAAAAGATTGCCAGACATCATAGAATTTTGGTATCGTTCCCGTTGTAGAGTAGCAAATCTTCTCTAATTGAATATAGTACGTGACCTCTTTGAGCCAGCCTCCATGTGTGGTGGCAATGCTTCTTTCCACTTTTGTAAGACCATTCTTCTAGCTAGGAGGGTGCAGAAAGCTATCATATTGGCCTTCGGCCCGCCTAGATTCACATTCTTCGCAGTCACTCCCAATACTGCAATAATCGGACACAGTTCTACTGTAGTATTACATATTTTTGACAGAGTGTTAAAAATGGATTCCCAGAAGGTGTTCCGTTTTGGACATGTCCAAAACATGTGTATTAGAGTGGCTGGTTCTTGTTGGCATCGATCACATGTGGGGTCAAGGTCAGCTTTTATCTTGCTCGGTTTTACTTTAGACCAATGAAGGCATGATGGATGAGAAGATTCTGTGAATTATCTGTTGCCAGAGCTCATCTGGAAGGTGTTCTTCTATGTCCCTCTCCCATTTGATCTTTAGTGATTCCAGTGCTGTTGCTTTCTGTGTATCTAATAACTCAAAGATGCACTTATAACATGTTTTGCCTCTGGTTTGTATTTAAGAATTGAGTCCAAAAGGGATGAAGGAAGATAAGAGGGGAAGGAGTCAGAGTTGTGAGCAATGAAGCTCCTAATCTGCAAATATCTATAAAAATGAGACATGGGTAGATTGAATTTATGTACCAGCTGCTCGAATGAACTAAAGACATTGTCACAATAAAGATCATACATCGAAGTAATTCCATGTTTTGACCATATACAAAAAGCCTTATCAGTTTATGATGGGGTAAACATGTGGTGTTTCTTGGGGGGTGCCATAAATGATAAGTCATAAAATGACGCCTAAACTGATGCCAGATTTTCAGCGAGTGTATGACCACAGGATTTGAAGTGAAGCTAGAAATGTGTTGTGACAGTGGAAGTCTAGCACACAGCAATGACCCCAGTGATACCTGTCTCACAGATTCTTTCTATAGCCACCCACAATATAGTGCTATCATTCTCTCTCCAAAACAACATTGCTCTAATATTAGCGGCCCAATAAAAAATTGGAAGTGCCATACTGCCCACTTTACGAGGTTGCTGAAGTAAACGCTGTTTAATTGGAGGGGGCTTTTTGTTCCAAATAAAGGAGGAAATCTGACTATTCAAATTTTACAAAAGGATTTAGTTAAAAATATTGTGAGGCATTGAAATAGGTTTAGGAATTTGGGGAAGATGTTTATTTTAATATTATTTATTCTTCCACCCAGCGAAAGTGGTAGCAAGTCAAAATTGGACTTCTGGGTATGGCGGCGATCTGGTCTGTGATGTAGTTTTGTGAGCTCCCAGAGCGGTTCGACATTTCCCTTGTTTTAGAGCAATATATGTTTTGATACCGGAATACCTCTATGGGGAAATATCGACTAAGAAACGCTAAGACCACAACGAGTCCAAATAGTGAGAAAAACGAAGATATGGCAACAGGAAATGTCGACGCAGATGTTGCTAATGTGCAAGCTACAATGGATGCTCTGCAAACTAGCATAGATGCTATCCGTGCTGACATAAAAGCAGGACATCTGGACATGAAAAAAGAACTGAGCGGATTCTGCGAGACAATCAAGCGAGACATGAAGGAAGAGATCGGAAACTTTAAAGAAGTTAACCTGAAACTGAGCGAGATCGGGGCAGAGCTTAAGAACACAGAGGCGAGGGCGGAGGAGGTGGAGAACCGAGTCGCCGAGGTGGCGGAGTGGAGTGTTCACGCGAAGGATGCACTTCTCCAAGTTTTGAAGGAGCAAGAGTGTATTGTGTCCAAGTTAACAGACTTGGAAACGCGCTCCTGCAGAAATAATCTCCGCATCTTCGGGATTTCCGAGGGAAAAGAAGGGAGCAACGCATGTGAGTTTCTGGAGAAATTTATTAACGCACAGTTGCAACTCCCGGACATTGACCTTAAAATACGCTGTCACCGGTCACTCGGACCAAAACCACCACCTCAAGCTGCCCCGAGATCCATGATTGCTCACTTCCTCATGTACAAAACTAAGGAACTGGTGCTGAGCACCCCATGGAAAAAGAAACAGATACATTTTAATGGGAAAAGAGTGTACTTCGATCACGATTACCCTGCAGAAATTATTAAAAAAGGAAGGAATATGCGCCATTGAGGAAAATGTTAAAAAAAAATGGGGACTCAGATTCCAAACACCCCCACCCTCTAAACTCCAAGTCTTTTATGAAGAGGGACCCATCACGTACAACAGTGCCGAGGAAGCGACGGAGGATATGCTGAAAAAGGGGCTACTAACAGATGATGAAGTAACCGATGAGAGTCTTACATCCGCCGACACATCTCCGACAGCCGTGGCAGCCCGCAAGAAGCTGAAAGAAAATGCCTGGCAGGTCAGTGGATCCTCAAGACATTGGAACTGGGCCACAGACATCGAACGAACCAGAGAGAAGCTCCAGAGGTTCCAGCGAGTTCTCCGAGAGAACACGACTTGAGGTGTACTCCTGAGTTATAATGAGAGGAATAAAAGACTATTAATGATGATAATTAAAACGAGTATCTTGCCACGATTGCTTTTTCTCTTTGTCTGTACCAACAGAAATACCTGGAAAACAACTAATGGAGTGGAAAAGAATGCTATCCACATTTATATGGAAAGGCCTTAAACCAAGGATCAGATGCAAAACATTACAATTGCCCAAAGAAAAAGGAGGACTATCTTTGCCAAATATTGAAAACTATTATAAATCTGCGCAGCTTAGATACCTGATTTATCTATGCAACCCACATTACAATGCCAAATGGAAAAATTTAGAATTAAGTCAACTGGATATACCCTGCAGAGCTTGCTTGGAGACAGAAACCTATATTTACTACATAAACAAAACTTAAGCAGCTGGACAAAAGCGCCCTTAAACATTTGGTTTGGTGAATGCCGTAAAAACAAACTGGAAAACCACATTAAACTGTTACGATGGATGGCACATGATAAAGATTTTAAACCTGCTCAGTTGGATGGGCGTTTCAAACAACGGCTTTCTAAAGGTATCACAGCGTGTTGTCTTATCTCTGGTAAAGGGAGATTAGACAGTTTTCAAAAATTTAAAGATAACTACAACTTAGAAAACCAAGACTTCTTCAGATACCTTCAAGTTAGAACCCACTTTAGCCGTGATATAAAGACAACAGAGGAAGGAAATTTTGATTTAGTGAATATTTTAATTGACGCATACAAATCTAAATTAAACCAGAAACTGACTACTCGAATCTACTCCTGTTTACAATCACTTAATGACTCCTCCACTCTTTACATTAATTCCAAATGGGAAAGAGAAGCACACACAACAATTTCAGAAGAGGAATGGTGAAACATTTGTAAAGTTCAAAGGAGCACGTCCAGTTCAGGTCACTGGAGCGAATTCTCGTGGAAGAATATAATTCAATTTTTTATCACTCCAAAAATTAAACAGCTTCAGAAAGGTCAGCCAAGCTATGGTAGGTCCTGGAGAGAATGTGGAAACGTTCAAGCGGATCACTTCCATGTTTTTTGGGATTGTCCGATTATACGATCTTATTGGAGGGATGTAGTAGAGGAATTTAAATTGATTATAGGCTTTGAGATAAAACTTGATTTCTGTACAGTCTACCTCGGTAATATCTCTCCTACAATCAGCGTTCCTGATAAATATCTGGTTAAAATAATGTTAGTAGCCAGTAAAAAAGCTATCACACGAAGATGGCTATTAAAGGACCCTCCGTCAAAAGAGGAGCGGATTGGAATTGTCAAAGAAATACATGACATGGAAAGATTGACTTTCTTCTTGAACCTGTGCATGGACAAATTTAATTCGTATTGGAGGAAATGGACAGCTAATATCGAGTGACTGCCCCTTCATCACAACAAGATCTGGTAACAGTTGCTGGACAGGACTAACCTCATGTACTGCTGGATATACTCTTTAGGTACTGATTAAGTGCCTAAGTAGGGAGACTTTTGTCTCACTTCAAGGTAGTGAAGAGATTGTGATCGGAGAGCTGATATACTTACCTATCTATATTCACCTGGCTCTGGACTTGGCCCTGCCTCTTATTGTGTACACATGTTGTTATTTTGATTTACCTCACCCCCCTCCATTTTCTCCCCATCTGTGCCTTTTTTGTTTTTTTTTGTTTTGTGTGTTTTTTATATATATTGTAAAATAACTGACTCTATAAAAATAAAGTATATAAAAAAAGAAAGTGGTAGCAAGTCCCATTTCTCAAAATCCTGTTTTATTTTAGAAAGTAGCGATAGATATAGATAGTGTGCTTTATAGAGTTCCTTGTGCTTACGTGTAATCCAGATTCCTAAGTATTTAAATTTCTGGGGCTGATTTTAAAGGGAGTCAGAAATGAAAGTTGGCCTGTAAATTCTCCACTTGGCATCAGTTCACTTTTTTGAAAATTCACTCTATAACCCGATATTTTCCCAAATTCTTTCAGTAACATTAGTAGTTTTGGAAGGCTGTTGGAGGGGTTTGATATGAAAAGCAACATGTCATCGGCATAAAGCAATACTTTGTGTTCCAGACAATGGCGATTTTAGGGGGTGGCCTGGGGTGGCCGGGGCCACCACTGAAATCTCATTGGCCACCCCTGCGGCCACCTCAGATCTGATAGGTAGTTGGTCACATGGGCGTAACGGACACGGGGTACGCATGGGACATGTCCCCCGTACTTTCCACATCTGTCCCCTCTGTCCCCCGCACTTTTTTCAGCCGTTACAACAGCTAAACCCGTTATTAGCATCCAGTAACGTGTTTTCCCGAGCCGTCTTTGAATGCACCATGAGCGCATGCTAACGCAGGTGTTCCACAGGAGACGTGCTGCTGTGCTGAGCAGTGCTGAACGTGCGTCTGGAGTAATGTTTAGCAAACCAGCCAGAGCTAGCAAGAAGCAAAAAACTTTACAGTTTTTTCCAAACAAACCGTGTAAGTTGTGTGACCTTGTTGGATGCAAACAATGTTAGACTTGTTAGCTAAATGATGACAAGGTAAAACGTGGCAATATATCAATATGTTAAGCTAGTTAACAATAATTCACATGTTGTTGCCTCTGTTACATTACCGCTAATTAGTTTATTTTTGGAATAAACCCAGTCCTCTTTCATTTCTGGGCAGAAGATGTGCTCACAATTGCTCTCCATGTATTTAAGTCTTTTGGTCCCAAAAGAGGAGAGTCAGGGAGGAGAAAAAAGAATAGGCTATCTATGGGATAAATTTACAACTATTTTTACTGCTTCTCTTTCAAATTCTATCTCAGAATTTTGATTTTCAGATTTTTTTAATGATTATTTCCATATCAAAGAGCAGAGTCAGGCAGGAGATGGACCAGAGCCAGCAGTAATGTGACCATGCAGGGTCTGCAGAGGTGAAAAAAATATATAAGTGGCTGAGAAAAAAATATGTATCTATGGGTTAAAGTGATTTTGAGGTTAAATTCTACTGCAATTTTTACTCTTCCTAATGCTATTTCAGAATTTTTCTTACCACATTTTTTAATGTTTATTGCCATAACAGAAAGAGCAGAGTCAGGGAGGAGATGGATCAGAGGCCAGCAGCAGGGACAAGGATGTAGGGTCTTTACAGGTAAGGAGAGATTATAACTTCCTGAGAATAAGATATCTATTGCAGGGAGAAACCAGGCAGTACTGATCATTTCATGTTCAGTGTTTGGCACCTTTGGCTACTCGTCCAGTAGATGTTCAAGGGACATTGTTGTCAACTCAACTCGAGTTTGGCCACTAAAACTTTAGATTTTATAGTTTAAAGTTTTATACTTTATAGTTTAAAGAACTAGCCTAGTTGGTCCCCTGGTATTGTACTGTGGCTGTTAGGGATTATGTGGTTCTTTAGCCACTAAGGACGGTGCAATTAAATGTAAGAGAATGATAAGTCGCTCTGAAAAATTTGTCCCCCTCACTTCTGAGATGGTGTTACACCCATGGTTGGTCAAGTTCGTCAACACGAGAAACGAGAAATTCTGTCAATCAATGATAGAAACGTCACACGTGTAGCTACTATGCAAGGTGCTCGGATATTTTTGTACAATGCTGGTTTTGCCAGTCAGCACTTAGATGCCGGACTTCTGTTCAGCCTATGGATGCTCTAATGAGCGCTGTAAGGAGACAAGAGCTCGTGGGATTACTTTTCACATGTAAGATGTATGTAAGGAGTAATATATTGTTAGCAGGTTGTCATAGCTAGAGTGAAATAAACGCCAAGAAGACGGACAGAACCCCTCAGCTCCGTGTCTGGCTTCTACCCATGATCTAACAGCTCTCTACATCATCCTGTGTATTACACAGCTGCTTACCGGTGAAATAACTAATCTGAGACAATTTTTTGTTTAAAATTCGATGTTATGAATCTAGCGTTCCTAGCAACTTACTGCAGTAACTGGTACAAGATGGCGCTTCAGTTAGTAAAGCAACAATACAAGTGACACAGGTGATGAGCTGATGACTGATAATGTTATTCTACAGGATGAGTTGAGAGCAGTTGAATTTTGCTAATCTAATCTAATTTGTGAAGAGATGAGGACTATAATCCAAGGAAATGGCTCTTAGAAAATTTGTACCCTATCCTGAACATATTTTACTGATTTAGAGTAGTTAAAATAACCAGATATAATTGAGGACTGTAATAATGGGAAATGGAATTTAAAAATAAACCAGAATAGACACCTTTATTCAACACTTATGAGACAGGAACTCATGGGAGAAAGAGGGGATGTCACATGCAGCAAAGTACTGGGGTTTGAACTGTGGTCGGCTGCGTACATGGCATTAAACTCCGCTATGTCATAACCACCCCACACTAGCTTTGTGTCCCATCAAGGCCACCCCGGTAAAAAAGTCCTAGATACGCCACTGGTTCCAGACTCCCACAATAAATTCCTCTGATTTCAGTACACTCCCTCAAGGCGATGGCCAATGGTTCAGTTGCTAATGTAAAAAGGAAGGGTGACAATGTGTAGCCCTGTCGTGTGCTACACTGGAGCTAAAAAAACAGCGATAAATTGTTGTTAGTACGCACAGCTGCCAAAGGAGTAAAGTACTTTAATCCACGATATAAATTTAGGTCCGAATCCAAAGTTTTGGAGGGTGCAGAAGAGGAAGTCCCATTTCACACAATCAAACGCCTTTTCTGCATCGAGTGAGATTATTATGTCCTGAGAATCATTCAAAGATCAGTTGTAAATTACATTCAGCAGACGTCTAATGCTAAAAAAGGAATGTCTATTTTTGATAAATCCCGTTTGGTCAGATGAGATGATGGAAGGTAGGACGTTCTCCAGACGGCCAGCTAACACTTTTGCAAGGATCTTTGTATCTGCATTTAGCACAGAAATTGGGCGATATGAGCTACAGTCATGGTGACTGTGTTTACATGACTCCAAAATATACACAAAAATAGAATTTATTGACAATATATTCTTTTTGTTAAAATGACAATATTTCACTATAAAAACCTTAGTGGCGGTGCCACGATACAGCTCAATAGTGAGTGCCAAAATAGATACAGTCCTTTAGGACCTCCAAGGTGCAGCCACTGAACATCTATACACTGAATTCAGGGCTTGCCAGACCGGAATGACTGACTGAAGAGGAAGGGAGAGGGTCCGGATGCAACACACTACACGTGCAAAAAACAAAACCACTAATGGACACCCAAGTGCTCTACTGTACAGTAAGTGAGGGGGACCACCACCTCGGAGGGAATCAGCCAGCCACTCATCATACAGCCCAATGCTCCTGTCCACAGAAAAAGAAATACGGTTAGCCATAGGAACAGAGATTTCTAAAACTACCTTGACACCACACTATACTGACCCTGGAGGTCACCACCTGTTGAATATTTAGTTACAATGGTTAAAAATGTGGTTGATTAACAGTTAAGGTTAATAAATAAGTCATTTGAATAAATAAATAGAATAAATATGTGGACAGACAAACAGATAAAGATTTAAAATTCATAAAATGTTAAAAGGCAATTTAACAGCTTCAGTTAAATATTACTATAAAATGTGTTTCTCAATGCATGCCTCAGATGTAATTGCACCGCTAGAGGGCACTATTGCGCCACGTTTATGGCAGAAGAAGAAGTACACTGCTAGCTAGCGGTCAGTCACATGTTAGCCTGTTGAATGTGTTATACAATGAGATGCAGCAGTCTGTTCAGTAAAAGAAATGAAATAGAAATCGAGCGTTTGGCCATTGTTTTCGCTTCAGACATAGATGCAGCTAAATCCACAACAATTTTTGGTGCCGAAACCCGGGACAGGACGTGTGAGCCTGGAGAAGAAAGAAGTTTGTTGGGATCTCGCCGATAGCTGCGACAACGACACAGACAAAGGGACGCCATGTCGGAGCGACTACAAAGACTGAAACAGAAACGGACGGTGCTACGGGCGTCTGTTACAAGGCTGCTGCAAAATATTCAAGATGAAATAAGTAAGGACAATGTGGATAGTGGACGTTTACTTGAATTACTCGCCATGTTATCGCAAAGGGAGAAAGGCCTGCAAGAAATTCAACCAGGCATTGAAGAGGAAATCCCTTTAGACGAGCTAGATGCGGATGTGGTGCGGACAATAGAGTATCAAGATAACGTTGAATTATGGAGGACACGGGCACAGAGGATGATTGAAAGAAATGTTATCCAACAACAACAGGGTGCAACAGAAACACGTTCACAGCGACTGAGTGATGCAAGTACACGGTCAATGACAAGCAGACCCTCAGTAAAGCTACCCAAGCTCTCAATAAATAAGTACAATGGCGAAGTGTGCATGTGGCAGGAGTTTTGGGACCCATTTGAAAACGCTGTTCACCTAAACCCAGATTTGAGCAACACTGAAAGGTTCACTTACCTGAAGTCATATCTCATCGGACCAGCTTCACGAGCTATTGCAGGACTGAAGGTAACTGATACAAACTATGATATAGCAATAGACATGCTAAAGCAGAGATTTGGCAGAAAGGATCTCATTGTGAGTGCACACATGTCAAAGTTACTGAATTTAAGCCCAGTTAAGAGATCTTCAGACATTGTTACACTGAGACAACTTTTTGATGATGTAGAAGTGCAAATAAGAAGCCTTGAAGCTTTAGGTGTTGTGTCAGACAGTTATGGAGGTTTATTGTGCCCCATTCTGCTTCAGATGATTCCTGATGACCTCGCTCTTGACTATACACGCAAAACAGATGTAACTAAAGAGTGGGTAGTTAATGACCTTGTGAGCTTTTTGCAGCAAGAAGTTGAAAGCAGAGAGCGTGCTGCACATTTGACAAAACCAAGAGAAAATAACAAAGATACACATGCTGCACAGAAACAATATTGCAAACCGGATTCAAGCAAAGACAAGTGGAAACGAGCTCATGTGCCGTCAGCAGCAGCACTCCACACAGGGAGTTCAGATACCTTTGTTCACAGTTGCATATTCTGTAACAGTACCAGTCACAAGTCCGAACAATGCACAGAAGACACAGTCTCAAGCAGGAGGGAAAGGTTAAAGAAAACAGGAAGGTGTTTCATATGCCTCAAACCAAGACATCTTGCTCGTGACTGCAGATCCAAAAATGTGACATGCACTGATTGTGGAAGAAGACATCATGCTGTTGTGTGTGACAAAGGTGAAAAACCCATTGAAAACACTGAAGCTGTTGAGAGTACAAGTGAAACCGTAGTCTCTTCAGTCATCCCACATGCAGCAAAAATGACTCCAGAAAAATGTGAAACAGTGCTGTTGCAAACTGTCAGAGCAAAAATTGAAGGACCTGGCGGAAATAAAACTGTGCGATGCTTGATTGATGGAGGAAGTCAGCGAACTTTTGTTCATGAGAAACATGTGAAGGGCCTAAAACTACCAATAATGAAACAAGAGACATTGAACCTCCATACATTTGGCTCAAAGAATCCAGTGACTACAACATGCAATGTTATAAAACTAGTCCTGGAGAATGTGAGAAACAAAGATCAGAAAATCGAGATTGAAGCTGTTCAAACTCCACAGCTTTGTACTGCAGTTATGAAAGTTCCCAGTGAACACATCCAAGGGCAGCTGGAGAACAGAGGACTACCAGTAGCAGATGTGTCAACAGGTGACAAGGACGATTTGGAGCTGGCAGTACTTATTGGAGCAGATTACTACTGGAGAGTAGTCACAGGTAAAACTGAAAGACTATCAGATGCTTTGGTTGCTATAGAAACCAGATTTGGCTGGGCAGTGCAAGGACCAGTGGTCATGTCCAGTATAAATGAAGCAACATGCATGCACATTGGACTCAGTGATAACTCAGTGGAGATTTCAACCCAACTAAGAGCGTTTTGGGAAATCGAGTCACTGGGCATCTCAACTAAAGGTGAGGAAACACCTGATGACAAGAAGGCCAAAGAAAGCTTTGACAGGTCAGTCAGATTCATTAATGATCGATATGCAGTTGCCTTGCCATGGCGCCAAGACACACATGAACTTTCAGACAACAAGAAGGTTGCACAAAAAAGATTTGAAGGTCTGAAAAGAAAACTGAAATCTGATGTGACACTGTTCCAAAGATACAATGATGTAATACAGGATTACACGAAGCAGGGAATATGTGAAGATGTGCCAGACAACAGTCACTCAGCAGACTCAGAAGGTGTAACTTATTACTTACCTCATCATGCTGTAATCAGAGAGGACAAGGTGACTACCAAGTTAAGAGTAGTGTTTGATGCTTCATCTCATGAAGAAGGGTGCTCCTCTTTGAATGACTGTTTGTTACCAGGCCCAAACCTGAATGCTGACCTCATGAGCATTTTGATCAGATTCAGACAAAATCCTGTAGCTTTTACAGCAGACATTACGAAAGCCTTTCTACAGATATCCTTAACTGAACAAGACCGAGATGCTGTGAGATTTTTATGGCTTACAGGACCACCAGATGCTGAGAGCACAGAGACACGCACCATGAGAATGACACGCGTCGTGTTTGGAGTAACCTCAAGCCCATTCCTGCTCGCAGCTACAGTCAGACATCACTTGGACAAGTACGAAGCTGAGCAACCGGATACAGTGAAACTAATGAGAGAATCACTGTATGTCGACGACCTGATTGCAAGTGCAGGTAATGCGGAAGAGGCATACACACTTACCACAGGAGCAAAGGAAATATTGGCTGCCGCCAATATGCCTCTGTGTAAG
Organism: Acanthochromis polyacanthus; assembly: GCF_021347895.1. Taxonomy (NCBI): domain Eukaryota; kingdom Metazoa; phylum Chordata; class Actinopteri; family Pomacentridae; genus Acanthochromis; species Acanthochromis polyacanthus. The sequence continues at coordinate 7,415,775 of NC_067134.1, read as the reverse complement.
TGGACAACCAACTGTAATGAACTAAAAACCAAGTGGTCAAACAGTGAAGCTGATTTCAAACAAGAAACCGAGACACACGGAAATGTCCTGAAGGTGCTTGGTCTGGTCTGGAGACCAGACACTGATGACTTTGCTTTCGATCTCAAACACCTGATGAACATTTTAAAGGGAAGAGAGAACACAAAGAGGAGTGTTTTGAGATCATCTGCGAGAATATTTGATCCCATAGGTTTCCTAACGCCTTTTACCATTCGAGTAAAATGTCTGTTTCAGGAAATGTGGCGACGAGGACTGAGCTGGGATGAAGAGCTGCCGCCTGACCTTTCACAAGCATGGGAGGAGTGGTGCATGGAGCTTCCTCAGATCCACCAGATACTCATTCCAAGGTGGTATGGAACAGAAAAACTACCAGATGAATCACAAATTCTCCATGTTTTCACAGACGCTAGTGAAAGGGCTTATGGCGCAGTTGCATACCTGCAAGGACACACTTCAGAACACGAGACAGTAACTGCATTCGTTGCATCAAAATCAAGAGTGGCACCAATAAAGACAATAACACTGCCGCGTTTGGAGCTAATGGGTGCGTTGGTTGGAGCAAGATTGGCAACTAACCTTTTAAGGGCACTTAACATGAAAACCACTCAGCTGAAAATGTGGTCCGACTCCATGATAGTGATCTGCTGGATTCGCAGCTCGTCAAGGAAGTGGAAACAGTTTGTTGCCAACAGGGTTATGGAAATACAAACTTTGACACCCCCAGAAATATGGACTCATTGCAAGGGCAAACTAAACCCAGCTGATCTTACAACAAGAGGTCAGTCTGCGTCAAAGCTGAAAGAAGAAGAGCTCTGGTGGTCAGGTCCACAATTTCTAATGGACACAGAACTGAAAACTACACTGCCAGAGACAACAGAAGGAGCACTCTCAGAGGAAGAGATAAAAACTGAGCTAAAGGCAGGTCAAGTTGCAGTTCATCTCAGTAACAGTGACAGAGTGCAATCCGAGCCATTGCTAAAGCTGGAAAAATACAGCAAGCTACAGACCGTACTGAGAGTAACAGCGTGGATTCAAAGATTTCTCAACAACTGTCGTTCAAAGCAAAGAAAAGGGGGAGAACTAACAGCAGAGGAAATCTCAGACGCTGAAAAGGTATGGATACGTGAAACACAACTTAACAGTTTTGAAAGGGAAACAACAGAGCTAAAAACTGGAGAAAATGTGCACAAGGACTCAAAAATCAGAGACTTCAAACCATTTCTGGATGAGCATGGACTAATCTGTGTAGGAGGAAGGCTGCATCAGTCAGACATGAGCTTCAGTGAGCAGCATCCATGGTTAATACCACAGAGTCACAGATTTTCACAACTTCTGATCAAGTACAGTCACGAAAGTGTAATGCATTCAGGGGTAAGAGACACTCTTGTTCATCTAAGAGAAAAGTACTGGATGCCACGTGGGAGACAGATGGTCAAAAAATGCATTTCTGATTGTACAGTTTGTAAAAGATTCAAGGTCAAGGCAGCACAGCAAATAGCTGCACCCCTACCAAAGGATAGAGTCACAGAAGCACCACCATTTGAAATCACTGGAGTAGACTTTGCAGGCCCACTGTTTGTAAAGTCAAAGAATACCACGGACAAAGCGTACATTGCACTTTTCACCTGTGCCGTGACGCGAGCAGTACACCTTGAACTGGTATCGAGTTTATCAACAGGAAGTTTCCTCTTGGCACTAAAAAGATTCATTTCAAGGAGAGGACTTTGCAGAACAATTTACTCGGACAATGCAAAGACCTTCAAGAGAGCCGATCAAGATCTTAAAGAACTGTGGAAGGCAGTAAAAGAGCCTGAGCTGCTGGAATATTTCTCAAAAGGAGGAATCAAGTGGAAATTCATCGCAGAAAGAGCGGCTTGGTGGGGTGGTTTTTGGGAACGACTGGTGCGTTCTGTAAAAGGTTGTCTCAAGAGAGTAATGGGCAGAGCATCTCTAAGCTTTGAGGAGTTAACATCTCTTTTGACAGAAGTGGAAGCCACTATCAACTCAAGACCACTCACATTTGTGTACAATGATTTACGAGAGCCACAACCATTGACACCAGCCCATTTCCTAATAGGGAAAAGACTCACCTCCTTACCACCAAAGCCATTCACAACAGCAGGTCAGACAACAAACGCAAACAAAGAAGAGCTGACCCGAAGATGGAAATACCGCCACAAACTCGTAAATGACTTTTGGACCAGATGGAGAAAAGAGTATTTGCTGGACCTCAGATCAGCTCACACTCGTCAAACCCCAAATCCGACACCTCTCAAAACAGGAGATTTAGTTCTCATCGGAGATGACAAAATGCCACGTCAAACATGGAAAACCGGACTTGTCACAGAAATATTCCCAGGAAGAGATGGACTAGTTAGATCCTGCGCTGTGCGCACACCAACTGGGACAACTTTAAGAAGACCAGTTCAGCTGCTATATCCCTTTGAAGTTAATGCATGAACTGTCTTCTTTGGGGGGAGGATGTTGAATATTTAGTTACAATGGTTAAAAATGTGGTTGATTAACAGTTAAGGTTAATAAATAAGTCATTTGAATAAATAAATAGAATAAATATGTGGACAGACAAACAGATAAAGATTTAAAATTCATAAAATGTTAAAAGGCAATTTAACAGCTTCAGTTAAATATTACTATAAAATGTGTTTCTCAATGCATGCCTCAGATGTAATTGCACCGCTAGAGGGCACTATTGCGCCACGTTTATGGCAGAAGAAGAAGTACACTGCTAGCTAGCGGTCAGTCACATGTTAGCCTGTTGAATGTGTTATACAATGAGATGCAGCAGTCTGTTCAGTAAAAGAAATGAAATAGAAATCGAGCGTTTGGCCATTGTTTTCGCTTCAGACATAGATGCAGCTAAATCCACAACACCACCAAAGCTAATAATTTTAACCCCAACAATAACGGGTGTGCCAGGCGATGGGCACACGCACACCAGGATTGTCTTTAAAAAACTACATACTAAGACATATGCAGCAATTCCTGATGGCAGAGAACTTGCTGCAATGAACACAGAGACAGAACAGGGAGACAGAACAGCAGCAGCTTGCTTCAAACGTAGAGCGGCTCGTCAATAAAAACGCAGCTCCTCAGGCATCAGAGGAAACAGCCGCATGATCACTGCCAACAATAGTCAGAAACAGTCATTTCACGTGCAGCCCAACAAAAACATTCAAAATGACAAATGAGCCAGCCTACCTCAAAAGTCCAACGCAATGCATAGGTTATGCCCAGCTCGAAGCCACACACACCCGGCTCTCTGCCTTCGGCCAAGGTACCAGCCGACTTCTGCTAAAAGCAGAGAGCAGATCAGGCACAGCACAAACATCGCTTGGAGACGCAGTGACCGCGTCGGAACATACCTGACAGGTAGGTGGAGAGATACTCCGCCAGCATCTCGAGACTGCCACGACAAACCACGCTGCGGAGTGAACACCCCAGCTCCAACTGTGGAAAACATGTAGCCCTCTCCCAGATATAACGCAGTATAGCACCGCCCAGTAATCAAGGTGCAATAGGATGATTGCTCCCAGCTACATTCAATGACCGGGAGCAATTGAAAACTATACCACCTGATCCAATACACAACATGAGTGCAGACGGACTGGGCCGTCCTGCCACACCTGTACGTGCTCCAATCTGCCTCAAACTTTACATGTGTGATCACTGTCCTGCCCCGATGAGTTCCGTAGACCAATAGACAGTGAAAGAGGTAGTGCCACCTGGCAGCCATTTTGAATGACTCGCCACGAAACAGGAAGTGGTGTCTATCTAGCCTGTACATGCACCAATCTGTCTCAGACTTTACACGTGTCATCAGAGTCTGGCCCTAATTGCATCCATGCCACATCTGGAGGCCATTTTGGATATCTCGCCATGAAAGGGGAAGTGCTGTGTAACTTGCCTATATGTGGTCCAATCTGCTTCAAATTTTACAAGTGTCATCAGAGTCCAGCCCTAATCACATCCATGCCACATCTGGCGGCCATTTTAGATTTCTCGCCATCAAACAGGAAGTTCTGTGTAACTAGCCCATACGTGTTCCAATCTGCTTCAAATTTTACAAGTGTCATCAGAGTCAGGCCCTAATCACATCCAAGTGACACCTGGTGGCCATTTCAGAATTCTTGACATGGCACAGGAAGTGCTGTGCAACTAGCCTGAAGGTCGTCCAATCTGGCTGAAACTTTACACTCTCAGTTTTCGCAGCACCTAGTGGACATGCATGGGCCAGCCGGGCCACTCGGATGCGAGGACCAGACCAACGCTGCTTGCAGCTTTAATTTTTATTAGATTTCTCAAGTTATTTCTTTTGTTTATTTTTAATGTTTAAATTATTGAATTTTGGTGGTCGGGGGACAGACACAGTCTCAATAAAGTTAACTGAATTACTGGAGGGTGACAGCTGTGAGGAAACTGCAGAGGTGTGGACGACTACAGCTCTGGGTCCTGGCCTGTACTCTGGGTCCTGGTCTGAACTCTGGGTCCTGGCCTGTACTCTGTATAAAATAAAATCAGCCGTATTTCTATAAATGAGCACTGCTCCAGCCAAAGTGGGATGGATCCGTCTCTCCTAATCAGACCAGATTTTCCCCAAAAAGAGCTCCAATTGTCTATAAAGCCCACATTGTTGGATGGACACCATGTAGACAACCAGCGATGGAATGATGACATGCGGCTAAATGTATCATCACTGGTTGGATCAGGCAGGGGTCCAGAGAAAACTACGGAGTCTGACATGGTTTTGGCAAAGTTACACATCGATGCGACGGTAATTTTGGTGACCTCTGATTGGTGTACCGCCGACTAGTAGTTACTTACTGAGGAATAGTCTGATTGATTCTACAGTGCAGAAGGCAGGAATACCAGAATTTTCTGGATGCTTGGAGCAGAATAGCGTGATTTAGCATCAGATTCAGACAGCTAAGAGGGAGAGGAGAGACTTGAATGTTGTGTTTTTAGATCTGGCTAATGCCTTATTTGGACTTCCTTTCACTACTTTAAGGTGCCAGAGATGGTTGGTAACCTGGTGAAAGCATATTTCAGGACATCAGATTATGTGCAAGTACAGGAGATTTTCCAACAGGCTGGCAAAGATTGGAGGCTGGTATTATGGCAGGATGTAAAGTTTCACTGTTAGCTTTCACAATGGCTATGGAGTTAATGATCAGGGCTTCCAAGTGGGTCGTAGGTGGAGAGAGACAGCAGAATGGAATGAGTCTTCCACCAGTTAGAGCTTCAATGGATGATATGACACTGATGACTACAACAGTAAATGTACACAGAGGTTGTTAGAATAAATAGGAATCTCAGATGGGCCAGTATGAGGATCAAGTCTAGTAAATCGAGGAGTATTTCATTATACAGAGGGAAAGTAAGTGATAAGAAGTTTTCCATAGATGGTGAGGAAATTCCTACCAATAGGGAGAAGTCAGTGAAGAGCTTAGGAAGGTGGTATAATGTGGACCTGAATGATGAGGAACAAGTTGTACAATTTAAAAAGGATGTTGCAGAAGGGCTGGATAGAATAGATAAATCAGGGCTCCCAGGAAAACTGAGGTTGTGCTGTTTGCAGTTTGGTTCATATCCTAGATTAATGAGGCCAATATCCATTTATGAAGTCCCATTATCCATGGCAGAGAGAATGGAAAGGCTAGTTAGTTCTTATATTAGGAAATGGTTGGGTGTTCCCAGGTGATGAAGCAGTGTAGCTTTGTATGGGAAAGGGAAACTTCAGCTGCCAGTATCTAGTCTAACAGAGGAGTTTAAATGCACCAAGGTTAGGACAGAGCTCTTATTGTCTGGGAGTAAGGACAGTTTAGTTAGTAATGTGGTTCTGAATCCTACCAGGGGAGGAAATGGAACCAGAGAGCAGCAGTGCAGGAGGCAGAGGCAGCTCTGAGGCTGCAGAAATAACTAGAGAAGCACTTGGAGAGCGCAGACCTCCGCCAGGCCATCTGTCTGTCTGTCTGTCTGTTTGTCTGTTAACAGCATAATCCGGATCACCTCCAAAATCTAATCGATTGTTACTTTTGCTCTTCCGGACATTCTGTAAAAATTTGGTGAAAATCCGTCCATGAATTTTTGAGTTATGCTGTTAACAGACAGACAGACAAACAGACAAACTCCGGTGATTACATAACCTCCTTGTGGAGGTAATAAGTAATGTTCAGTCTGACCGGGGAGGCTTGAGGCTTGACCCAGGTAAACCAGCATGGAACAAAGCAGGTCCAAAGGAGAAAAGAAAGCTGGTAGTGGAACAGATGTGAAGACAAGAGGAACTGTTAAGGGGGGCAAAGGCAGTTGGTCAGGCCAAACAGGGGCAGTGGTTGAACTGGGAAGGTGTTGAGAAGAGGAAGCTCAGCTGGAGGGACCTGTGGAGGATGGAAGAAAGCTGTATTAGATTTCTAATAGGGGCTACATACGATGTGTTTCCAACCCCCCAGAACCTCAGACTCTGGGTAGATGGAGACCAATCCTGTCCGCTGTGCTCAGGTACTGCTAGCTTACAGCATATTTTGTCTGGTTGTGGAATTAGCCTGTCAAAAGGCCGGTATACATGGAGGCATAATCAGGTACTGAGAAGCTTCGCTTATAGAGAGGAGAAAGCAGGAGAATTCTGGAGGTTCTAGTAAGGAGAGGTTAGTGGAGAAATTAGTTGGAGATGGGGAGAAGGATAGAGGCCTTAAGTCAGGAAGGAGGCAGGAGCCTATGATTGGGAAATGCAGGTAGATTGAGGAGGAAAACTTGTTGTTCACCAAGAAATAGTGTGAACTACTCTGAGGCCAGATATTGTTTTGTGGTCTGTGAAGGAAAAGAGTGTATTTCATTGAGTTAACATTCAGTGGAGGCGGCTTATGAGAGGAAGAAGGCTGGATATGCAGACTTAAAGACAGAAACTGAGCAGAGGGGATGGAGAACCAGAGTTCACCCAGTTGAAGTGGGCTGTAGGGGCTTTGTTGCAGCTGTTTCCACAGTGTAAACTGGAAGCTCTCAGGTCAGGACTCACACTTTGAAACTGATGTGATTTCTATCAGTGGATAAACAGCTAACCTGAGTACAATCATTTCTGCTGATGGGATTCATCAAATGAGCTTTTACTGAACTTGTGCAGGACTTTGTCAGGGTTTATTTTTGACATGATTAAATCCCACTAATCATTGTTGAGATTGTTGATTTGCTCGAGACGCATGAAATGTGCAGCAAAATGTATCTGAAAGACAAAGAAGAAAAGAGAGAGAGAAACATCCATCCAAGTGTTGTCCATCAGGTTTGTGTTGTTTTGTGTGTGCAGGCTGTCAGGCTGTCTGGTCACAGAGGAAGGCTGTGCTTCTCTGGCCTCAGCTCTGAGCTTGAAGACCTCAAATCTGAGAGAGCTGGACCTGAGCTACAACCATCCAGGAGACTCAGGAGAGAAGATGCTGAGAGCTAAAGTGGAGGATCCACACTGTAGACTGGAAACTCTCAGGTACAGACAGACAGACACTCTGAGGTACAGACAGACACTCTGAGGTACAGACAGACAGACAGACACTCTGAGGTACAGACAGACAGAAACTCTCACTAAACTATCAGCCGAGCTCACAAAAAAGAGTGGAAGCAGAAGAACACTGTTAGCTCAGCTATGCACCATGACCAAAAGGAAACTGTTAGCCTAGCTTAGCTCAAAGACAGGAAGCAGGGTGAACTTTTTTCTTTTTTTTTAATTTCAGAAAGTCACAGGTAACATCCAACATCAACATGATATTGAAACAAACAGTGACAGAGTTAACAAAAATCACTTTGAAGGAAGAGAAGAACGAAAAGAAAGGAAACTAAAAAAAACACAAAAAACAGCTGAGCAAATTGAAACATTTATAGCAAATTAAATATTTTACAAATGTAAACAGTTTTTATTGCTTTCTGGTTATCAGATATTTATTTATTGACTTTAAATAATATTCAGATTCTTTATGGAAGACAAGATAATTTGGCTTTTGATGACTGAATTTTGCTTTATGAATGTGAAATTTTACTAATATTAATATGAGATTGATGATAAAGGCCTTGTCTTTTTCATATCCATCCTGTGTGTAAACTCCAAAATAATGTGTTTGTAGAGCAAATCAATCTGCAGATTTAGTTTTTTTGAACAAAATTTAGAAATTTCCTTCCACATTTTTCTGCTGTAACTACAATAATAAAAATGTGGAACTGTTTCTGGCTGTTCAGAGCAAAAAGAACATCTTACATCTATATCACGTTTGAACTTAGTCATAGAATGTTTTATGGACAGATTTTATGTAAGATTTTAACAGAAATGTCCCTAACTTTGTTAACATGAATTTGTGAGGTCAAAGCCAAACCTGAGACCAGAGATATTATTAATAAAAGAGTTCCAGTCATGGATAACATCAGGTTTTGTTGTCGTTTCTCTTTGGAACAGTGCACGTATAGCTCTGTTGCTGTTCTTTGCAGTCCCAAAGCATATTTAGCCACAATAAGTGTCACATGGATTAACAACATGTATATCTGCTGCAAGAGAGGAGGCAGTGCACAGAGTCACAGCAGCAGCTGGAATGGAGCTAATGACCTTTGGAAACTCTTCAAGTGTTGAAGGGAATGGAGACTTTTCACAGAATTCAGTGTCATTCATAAAATGGCCACTAGGGGTCAGAAGCTGTGAGACGAAGTCCATTTTGTTGTTAAAGCAGCGATTGAGAAAGATGCTTTTATTTTGATGCAGTATATCCCCATTATTCCAGAGATAATACCCATGTGGAGAGAAATTGTGCTTGTAGGCCGTTTTCCACGACAACAAAACCTGTTTGTGAAAACTGGATCATTTTAGGGGAATCTTGTTTATTTGGTAGCTACAAACCAACAGAAAAGGGAGTCCTCCAGTTTGATGAAATACACATTTAGGAATAAAGTTCTATAAAGATGCATCATTTTTAAGAAAGATTTGAACCATTTGATCTTCAGAACATTGTTTAGAATTGAAAAATCAACAAAGTGGAGGCCTCCATTTTTGTAGTTGTTCAGAATTCCAGATTTTCTGATCTAGTGTGTACGGTTTTTCCACAGAAAATGAACAAGCATCTTATCAATAAATGTGACAGTTTTACAGTCCAGTGCCAGTGAGGAGGCGGCATACACAAGTCTGGAAATTCCCTCAGCTTTTGACAGAAGAGTTCACCTTTAAGTGATAAGTCTCTTTGTAGCCAAAGCTTCCATTTATTCTGCACCTTTTTAATCCTTGGCTCAAAGTTGAGATGGCATCTCTCTCACTGATTTTTAGTTCCAGTAATCCCTAAATAGTTAACCTTACTCTTTACTCGTATATCATCAATTGAGGTTATATCAGAACTTTAGAGAGCGAATAGCTCACACTTATTTAGGTTTAAGTCCAAACCTGATGCTTTAGAAAACATGTGGATTGCATTAATTGCAGGCTTTATCTGTAGGGCATTCTTTAAAAACAAGGCTGTATCATCAGCCAACTGACTTCAAAGTCTGCTTCTAGCAGCAATAGAGATGCCTTCCAACTGACAGAATTTGACAAAATGACAAAACATTTGAGCAACAACCAGGAAGAGGTAAACTGAGACAGGGCAGCCCTGTCTTAGCCCTCTTTCCAAACAAAATCTCTGAGTTGTGCCATTACTCAGTTTTACCGAGCTATTGGCGCCAGCATAGAATGTTTTCATCACACTGCAAAAGTATGGCCCAAAACCAAAGCTGTTAAGAGCAGAAAACATAAAGGAGTGTTCAACTGTATCAAAGGCTTTGTGAAAGTCTCCAACTAAAATGAAACTGTCATCCCTAATAAGGTCAGCATCGTCTATGAGGTCTAAAACTAGCCTCATGTTATTGAAAATATGCCTGTTACTCCTAAACCCAGACTGATTCTCATCAATAAGAGAGTTAAGAGCATTTTTACATCTTTTAGCAAAAACAAGAGCAAGAACTTTAGAGTCATTGTTCAATAATGAAACTGGTCTCCAGTTATCAATGAAGAGAGGCTCCTTTTTTGGTTTAGGAATTAAAGTCATCCAGCCTTGTGTCATACTTGCTGGAAGAGTCCCTTTACTAATACCTTCAGAAAACTTTGAACAGAAATGGGGCCAAAAGTTCAGCAAAATCTATCTAGAATTCTGAAACAATCCATCAACTCCAGGTGACTTATTACTCTGAAGTTGCATCATTGCATCTAATACTTGTTGTTGTGTGAGAGGGGTGTCACACATCAACCGCTCTTCCTCCGTTATAGAGTTTGTAAAATCAACACATTAAACAGTCTATCCATTGCATCTTTGTCAGACTTTGTTTTATAAAGAGAGCAAAACTCAGAAATACTGCTCTTACTTTCAGTCACAACTCCATCAATGTTCAGTTGAGACATGGCATTGTACTTAGCATGAGTTTTTTCCACTTTAACCCTTTAAGCTGCGGTCAATTTTCCCCTGAAATTTCAACTGAAGATGTACAGAAAGTAAATTGAATGCTGTTCTTGAACTGTTTGGAGTACAGGCATGGCTGGGGTCTCCTTTGAAAGCTGACAACCTGCATTGTCACCCAGTGCAGTAAAAATTACTCTCGGTGCTACTGACACAGAGTTATTTATGTTGGAACACACTGAATTAGGAAGAATTTTATTCACGCCTAAATTTTTTCCCTAATAAAACACCTGAAAATTAGTGTGGCAGCACTGTGACAGCTTGAAACACAACATGGCAACAGCCTGGGGTCTTACATAGTTCAGGACAAAATTTCAGAGCAAAACTTCAAGAAATGAGTGTTTCACACATGTTTTTGTACTAATATGCCCAATTATGTCAATTTTGGACACCCTATGTACACCCTGTGAAAAAATGGTATATGGTCGTTTATTGGCCCTTTTTCACACTATTTTCACTCCAAAAACTCATAAAGAACTAAAAAAAATCACTTCAGATAAGCTTCAGTGTGGATCTTGATCTGAATCAGAGGCACAGACGGAGACAGAGAAAAGCAGCTGCAGCAGGAGAGCCGGAGGTGTGAAAACTCACACAGAGCCGCTAAAACCCGCCTCTCGGCTATTCAGCAAGCTCATTGGCTACATGCCCTGTCAGTCAAACGTTTCCTCCGGCGTCATTTTGCTCAGAATTTAGTGGAGAGATGAGAGTCACCAGATCCATCGGTCTCGGCAACGGCTGGCTGTTCCGGGTTCGGAGGCAGCGATGAGTCACTTGATTGGTTGAAATGCGGTTGGGATCGAAAGCAGAGGCTTCAGTCGCCATTTTCTGACCGAGATCGTGAGGATGACAGAAAGCTTCATAAAATTATGGATAAAAATGCAGTGAATTATGGAACGCGCAGCTCCACCGTGCGCCACGTGGACGCGCACGGAGCCGAGCTATTTGTGGATTATTTACTTATTTCTAGACATGTTTTGGACAAAATATGATACTTGCTAGTATTGTCTGGATGACTACTCTTGGATTATGGCCGGTTTTTGTGGATTATTTTCATCGTTGACCGGTAAAAGACCGTCGAAACGTAAGTTATGCCCTTTATGCCCCTTTAAACTTTGTTGTTTGTTTTAGAAATGTGTTTATATTACCCGCTGTGGTAATCACATCTGAAAGTGGTTTATACCGGCGGATTCATGAGACTCTAAACTTTCCATGGATGTATAGTGTTTCTATCGTCCCGTTTAAAGCTAAAAATGGTTTTGCCGTTAAACTTCAGCCGGCCATTTTCGGCCCGAATACGGGCCCGTGAAGCTTAAGGGGTTTTAAAGAAACAGGAAGTCATTTGTTCACCGTGTTCAAGCCACTTCAGTCTGGATCTACCAAAAGCAGCCTCTGCTTTAACCTTCTATATATCATCTAAAGTGTTTAGAAGTTCAATTCATTTTCATTTTTCATCATGTCAGAGATTTTCTGGTGCAATGCTAGCCAAGGACATTATATCTGTGATTACTTTCTCCTCATTTTGGCGTCTACATTTGGCTAACTCACTTCCAGATCTTCTTAAAAATCCACCCATTTCAAATTGAAGGAGTTCCCAATTTTTTCCATCATTTCCTTCCTTCAGAGCATTTAACCAATAAAAGTGAATAATTGTACTAAGTTGATGTTTGACATTGTCATGCCTCAATAAAGAGCTCTTCATCTTCCAATCAGAGAATTGCTTGGTGTCAACCATTCCTGGAAGGAGATGTAAATATCTAAGGATGGCTCTATGGTCAGTTAATGGGGGGGGTAGGACATTGATTGGAATATTGTCTTTAGAAAGTGATTTAGAGAGCAGCCAGTAATCCAGGCCAGACTGTCTGGAGCCATTTTTATTCCTCCAAGTATTTGGAAACTTCTCTCTCCATACATCACATCAATCATACTTGTCAATGAAAGAGTTGAAGTGAACATTTGGCTGTGAGCATTTAGCTGGAGGCCATCTATCATCACCTCATTCATGAGCACATTAAAATCACCTCCTACAATGAAGTAAGCCTCAGGGAATGTCTGAGTTAGAGCTGCAAGTTTACAGTCTAATGTATGAATAAGTTTATCCTTTTCTGATGTAGAATTATAAGCGTACAAATGAACAATAATCATTGCTTTGCCATTCCAGTCTACTATTAAACAAATCAAATGAGCTTGACTGTCACAGAGTGCATCAATTTTCCAGGAAAACTCCCCTTTAAACAAGATCCCCCAGCAGAATGTTCTGTCCATGTCATCACCACATGTCGTTTCCCACCGATTTTTACACAAGTTTACATCTTTAATAAGTGAGTGTGATTCTTGAAAAAAACAAATCAGTTTTCAGCTGTTTAACATTAAAAATAAAGCTTTACGCTTTACATTATTCCTCAGTCCCCTAGCATTGAGTGAGACAAGTGAAAAAGACATAAAAAAGAAGAAATAAAGCAAAAAGCTTTCTAAGCTTCTAGCTATGTATATTCTGGCACACACACAAAAAGGAAAGGCAGCTCAGCGACACCTATAACCTGATGTTCTAGTTCATTAAATGAGATGTTCCAAAGGGATTTAAGGCAATGGGCTAGCATAGAGTGATATCACTGAAAAAGAGGAAAAAGAAAGAAGAAAGTTCTGTTTTGCTGCACAATTGTAGAAAATGATTTAAAGTTGTACAGTCAGTCATGGCGCCAGTGAAGTTTGTATCAGTCTGGGAGAATGATGTCACCTCTATGAACGCTCTGGTCCTTTATCAGTGGAACAGTGTGAGAGCCATGTAACGTCCATGTGTGCTGCTGAAAGAGTCTCTGCTGCTCTGACCGTCCTCCTCCTTTCAGGGTGACGCCTGCTGGAGTCCGATGGTTGACACCAGGTCTGAGGAAGTGTAAGTGTGTTTGAATGGATTGATGGAAACAAAGCAGCACATTCAAGCATCTTCAAAGTGTCACATCTCTGAGGTCATCATCAAAGCTTTAATACTGATCACATGATCCATCAATAACTGCAGCTGTGTTGTGTTTGTTCTCTCCATCAGATTCCTGTCAACTCACAGTCGATACAAACACAGTACACAGAAAACTCAAACTGTCTGACAACAACAGGAAGGTGACATATGTGGAGGAGGATCAGAGGTATCCTGATCATCCAGACAGGTTTGACTGGTATCATCAGCTGCTGTATGGAACTGGTCTGACTGGTCGCTGTTACTGGGAGGTGGAGTGGAGAGGAGTGGTTGCTATATCAGTGAGTTACAGAGGAATCAGAAGGAAAGGAGACAGTTATGACTGTGGGTTTGGATTTAATGATCAGTCCTGGAGTCTGTTCTGCTCTGATTATGGTGGTTACTCTGTCATTCACAATAACAGTAAAACATCCATCAGGTCCTCCTCAGTCTCTCACAGAGTTTCAGTTTATGTGGACGTTCCTGCTGGAACTCTGTCCTTCTACAGAGTCTCCTCTGACTCTCTGATCCTCCTCCACACCTTCAACACCACATTCACTGAACCTCTCTATCCTGGATTTGGGTTCTGGAGGTTCTTTCCTGGTTCCTCCTCAGTGTCTCTGTGCTGAGTCTCGTCTCCAGAGTCTCCTCCTGGTACAGAAACAGTGTTGAACAGATGGTTGAGTCTCTCCATGACTCTGTCCCTCACAAACATGTTTTCACATTCATGGATTAAATGTGTTTCTTTGTCAAATCCTTCTCAATGATTCCTTGTAAACTTGTTCCTCTTCAAAGATGAAGTTGTGATTCTTCCAGGAGCCAAATGTGGTGTTTGCGTCTTTTTCCAGTCAAATGTTGAGAGTGAAAATCAGGATGTGGTGTTCCTCTGACGCTCACTGGAACTAAAAGCATTTGAGCTGCACAAAGTGTGAAATGAGAGAGGAAGCAGTGAATCTCCAAACTGCTGACAGACTTTCACACATTATTGTCCAGTGAAAATCAGCTTTTTGTGCAGCCACACTTGATCCTGATGTGAGTCTTTAAGTCCTGTTCTAGTGATGAAATGAGAACTTCCTTCATCTGTGTCACTCTTTCCAAAGTATTCTGTGCTCTTCTGTCATTTATGTCTTATTGATAGATCCATTTTTCATTTTTACAATAAATAAGTGCTTCAATGTTTTTTCATCAGTTTTTTTTGATCAGATTCTGAATTTCTGGTTTCATCAACAAATTCTATCAGATTGTATTTTTCCATCAAAGCTCCCATAACCCTAGCTATCTGTGGATCAAAATGTTTTCAGCATCGATATGATTCCAGTAGAATTTAAACCCACCAGGACTATCCAGATTACATTGAACTCTGTAAATTCTACATTTTTTAGCCTGTTTCATTCTATAAATGTTGTGTTTGGCCGTTAAAGGAGCTTTTCCTCACATTGTGCTGTATTTGAACCCTTCCATGCTCTAAATTCTTTGAACAGATCTTGTGCTGTAATCAATGTCTAACTTAGTTTTTATTTTCATTGCAGTGGTTGATTTTTCCTGAACAAGATCAATGATTTTAATACGTCTTTCTCCACTTTTATTTGCTCTGCCTGTGGCTTTTAAACTATTCTAACTTTCTTTTTATTGAATAAATGACTAATAACACACTTTGATCTTCATGTTTGTTTGCTTATTTGTTAAGTGGAATTTAATTTTCCATGTTGAATAATCAACGTTTATCCTCTTCCACGGCAGAAATGAAAACAGAAAAAAGATCTTTAGTAAAGCAGTAAAACTGATGCTTTTATTTTGATCTTTTTGTCTCCATTTTTAATTCTATTTAATTAAATTTATCCCTAACAGCAGATATAAAGAACTCCAAAGACTAGAAGAAAAACTCCATATTTTAGTGGTGAAAAGACTCAGAAACCAAACTTGTAAATAAATGATCTTCTCTGTTTTAATTTCTATCTGTTCTTATGATCACAGTCAGTGAGCGAGTAAAACATGAACAATCTAAAGTTGTGAACTTGAACTTCTTTCAAAGTGATTTTTCTGTGAACAATCCAAATAAAGTGTGAGGTCAAAGTGTGACGGTTGGATCCACAGAAACTACTAATATCCTGTTGAAGCGCTATAGAAGCGTCAGAGCAGCAGATTGTAAAGTCTGGTCCAGATAAGGAGCTCTACAGTGAGGCTGAGCGTCCATCAGAGCTGTCTAACCTGGACCTCACATCTCTGAAAGCGTTGGAGCTCATTTTTAATCAGCTTCATCTGGACAAACTCACCACACATTGGACCTTTTTACAACCACTTTCTCACCTCAGATCATCTGAAAACTACATTTAGTGTCACAATAACAGCAGGATTCCCAAAATACTTGAGTTTCCTCTGAAAGTTTCCTCCTCGCTCTTTGCTGCTGCTCTAAATGCATTCTGGGATAT
Source organism: Acanthochromis polyacanthus (assembly GCF_021347895.1). Taxonomy (NCBI): domain Eukaryota; kingdom Metazoa; phylum Chordata; class Actinopteri; family Pomacentridae; genus Acanthochromis; species Acanthochromis polyacanthus. The sequence continues at coordinate 7,399,900 of NC_067134.1, read as the reverse complement.
TTGGCTCCCCAAGTTTTTTGTTGTTTTATCTTTTATGAAGCATAATTGAACAACAAATAGGCACCAACTGTGTCCTACAATTCCACTGGTCCAAGCAGAAGAGAAGCAGAAAAGAAAGAAAGAGAATAATCAAATCAGACAGCTTGAAATAAATGAACTTCTCAGGGGTTCATCAGTTTATAACATGAGAATCTGAGACAGTCTGAAGGAACTTCTATTTGACAGCTGTGCTGTCTTTAAAGTGAAGTGATTTAGTTGAAAATTGATTTCAGTTGGGTTTTTAAAAAAACGCGTCAAAGTGAGCGCTCTGTTTTGGTTTGGTGTCAGAAATGATGGCGGTGTGAGCGCTCGCACCGCTCTGACCTATCTTTGAAGTTGCTACGTCACTGGTAGAGTGCTGACAGCTGCAACGGACACAGCTAACCAAAAAACAAAAACGGACACAGCTAACCTTTGTTGCTAATGTTTTATCACGCTTCTGCCTGGGAAATTATTTATCTGTGAGTAAAATGTGTACATAAGCATCAAATAAGACTGCCATGTCAGAAGTTTCTGTTGTTATAATTTGTTATGTAGTTAAACTGTGTCATTCAGCGCAGAGTTAGCAATCGGCTTCAGTACGTGTAATACGTGTGTTCATGAATATGTCAGCGCTCATATACTGATTTATTTTATTTTCTCTGTTGGTGTCTGTTGTCTGTTTCAGTTTTACAAAAAAGAGAAAACTGTTGATCAGTCAAGCTCAAGTAAAGCACAGAAAAGCAAGCCCTGTGTGGTTATTTGAAGACTTTGAAATGTTAGCTGGCTGTCTAGCTGCACATGAGAACACGCGCTGCAAGGGCAGCATAACAGTTTTATTAAGGAGGAAAAGAAAAGTTTCAAACTCAGAGCAGCCTTCAAAAATCTACATCTGTGTGTCTAAAACTCAGCAGTTCTCATTCTAGGATTCCACATAAATTCCAGATGTTTGTTGTGCATAAAGAGAGCAAACTTGATAGAATTGTATTCACAGACAGGTTGAACGTTGTTTGTTAGCAACCATTCATGATTGTGTCCCTAAAGCTCCTCACAATAGTTCAGGAGGAGAACAGATGTTCTGGAGGTTCACATCTTCTCCATCAATGTGCATGTGTTCTTCTCCACATGAAATCTCCTTCTGGAACATTCTCTACATGGAGAAACATCAGAAAGAGTTTAGAAATGAACTTCTTTCATTTGAGCTCAGAAAGGAAAAGACAAATATCTGCTTGTGACTTTGATAGAGTCAGTCTGTGGAAATGTTGGAGATCCAACTTTTCTTTGAGCAGGAAGAGGAAAACATTCTTTAGTTCCTGATCATCTCACAATGTTGTTCTAACATTTAACGTGTCAAAATGTTTCTCTGTCAATAAACAGCGTGTTAGAATGAGGAGTTCACATGAATTCTGGAACATTCCTTTGATCACTGGAACAGCTTTGATTAGCAGAGAATGTTGTTTCTAGCAGCAATCTGAAGTCAGTTTACTTTGAAAATCACTAGAACATCTTCATCCATTCAATGTGTTCCTTTCTCCATCCAATCCTTCACAAAGACACATTTCCTCCTGTACAAATCCTCCTGTTCTTCCACATTGTAGCTTTGTGTGGACTGAAGTTCTGCTTCTACAGCATTTTCCAGTAGAAGAACAGCTGCATGTGGAAATGGGATCATTTAAAGGATGGAAATGACATGTTAAAGAGAATGAGACAAAGATGAGGCGCTAAGGTAAAGCACAGATAATGTTCCTGTTTTCTAAAGTCATTTCATGGAACCATTCATTGTTTGTCCATCAGTGACATTCAAAGCCCCTCCTCTACTCATTTTACCACATCACCTTTTAGCATCAAATCACATCACAGTCAATCTGCTGGATTTTCTTCATCCATCCATGTGAAACACATCAAGAATCTGCTGGATAAATCCATCCTGAAATCCTTCCATTTCTGTCCTCAATATTCTACCAAATATCAAAGATTCCTTTGGAAGCAGATCTTCAAGGATTTTACATTTGATTTCCACCAATCAGAATGTTAGAAGTTTCCCTGTTCATCAGATTTTACTGATAGTTTCTCCAAATGTTTCAGCTCATTTTTACTGGAATATTCTGAAGTAAACTTTGTGTTTTCTGGTGAATGGATCAGATCTCACATTTAGTTTCAATCAAACCCTGAGGCTTCTGGAAAATACACACAGCTTTAAAATAATGTTGGATCATCTGCTGACTGTGTCCTTATTAAATGCTTTTAGACTTTCACTATTTTAACCCTCGTGTCCTTTTAAAGGTTGAAAATGTGGAAAATAATAAATATTTCCACAGTCAAACTTCTGATGTCCACATTTGAACATTTTTGGGACATTTTTGAACATTTTTTGGTGGAAAAAGAAGAAATGTTTCTAAAGAACATTCACATAAAAATCAACCAAAATCCAGTAAATTCTCTGGATTTTGGTTGATTTTTATGTGAATGTTCTTAAAGAAAATATCAGAAGTTTTACTGATAAATATGGAATCACTTTAGATATTTTTAGGATTTTTGGAAGATTTTTACTCATTTTTTGAAAATATTTACAAGACTTTTCCTGCCAAATTAGAGGGATTTTGTTTTGTTGTTTTTAAATAAAACTTTTAAGGAATTATTGGAATTTTCTTCCTGAAGGTTTTTGCACATTTCCATAAATTTGGTGAATTTTTTTGCTGAATTTCTGGATTTTTTTCCTGTTTTTTGGTGGCGTAAATGAAGCCAACAGGAGGGTTGATATCCAGAGCTAATAATAAACAGCAGAGGACTGATGGGTCTCCTTGGTGTTTGCTCCTGTTAACATCTCATCTTCTAGTAGTTCCACATTGAAGGAATTCTGCTGGACAACACTGAGAGCATATGAATGAATTTTCCATCCAAAATAATGCAGTGAATGTCAAATAAAGTGGTGCTGAAGCTCGTCAGAAGCTTTCAATGAATGTAGAAAGAGTGTAAAAGCAGCATCCTCTACCAAATGAGCACAATCCATCAATCATCATCAAAGTGTCCAAATTCCAGAGAAGACATGAACTGCAGATTGGAAATGAGTCAAAGGATCCATTTAAAACCATTTCTAGACCATGATCACAAAGTCAAACACTAGATTGTTCTTTGGTCCTTTTCTGTCTCATTTTCACAATATTTTCTCTGCTTTTTGTCTCATTTTGTGTCTTTTTTCATCTGACTTTTGTAGTAAAAAGCGCTCCGGCCCACTTGAGATCAAACTGGGCTAAATGTGGAACCTGAACTAAAATGAGTGTGACTCCCTGATTGAAAGCTTCTTTGAATGCTTCAAACAGTCCTTCTCTAATATGAGCCCAGAAAAACGGATCAAAGTTGGTTGTAAGTCCATCTGGAGCCGCTGATTTCCCCAAAGACATTTTCATTCCAGCTCTATCAATCTCTCCAAACACGTGCTTTTAAAGTCAGTCTGAGGAAGAAATGCTTTGACTTTGAAAGAAAAAGCTGCTGAATGTAAATGCTGATAGAATCTAAATCTTTCATCTGCTCTTTCTTCTGGATTGCTCCCAGTTTGATCATCAACATTTAGAGGCTGATTGCATTTCTCTCTAATCCACTGAAATAGGAACTGTTTTTCTCCCCATCTTCCATCCATTTAGCTCTGGATGCTAGAAATGCACCTGGTGCTTTATTCCAATCCAATTCATCTCCTTTAGATTGGAACCCAATCACTTCTTCTTTCTTCCTCTCAGAGAACACATTCATTTTACAACACTCATTCATATCATTCATCAACTGTCTTTCTCATTCTTTGGCTTTCTGACACATTCTTTGACCACAATCTACTGAGTTTTCTCTCACTTTATGTTGGAAAAATTCACATTTACTTCCAGAAGAACCAACGCCATCGTCTGACTTTACTGAAGATCAGATTTTCTCTCCATGCTACAGTCCTGCTCATCTTCATTGAATTTCCAGTCTTTCTGTCTAAATGTTCTTCCTGTTTCAGGCATTAATGGAACAGTAATTCCACAGGGATCAGTAGTCTGTAGCAGTCAGTAATCTGTCTGTCTCTCACCATATTTCAGTTGTGTGAAAGGGACACGTGTAGAATTCTGTGAATTATTCACTTCAAAACTATATGTTTATGTTTGGACATTAAACTATGTATGTCACAGTGAAAATATGATAACATGTCATACATCTGGTAATGAATAAACACAAGAATTCATCCTTTCCACCTCAACAGGAGGAATAAAGAAGAAATCAGATTCAATCTCACAAATCAATAACTCGACTTCTATACGACATAGAAGTGTGATTTTTGGATATGAGAGAGATGAAACACTGTCAGGAACTTTGGTAAACCTGAAAAAACAAAATACATCTCAGAAATATTAATTTTGAAGAGGTTCAGTTCCTTCAGTTGTGCTCAGGTCGTAAAAGTTTTATGGCTCCCGGAGACAGACAGAGATGTCTTTAGACAGGGAGGGGGAGGAAAGATGGCATTCCTGAGAGGGTGAAAAGGAGGTTTTAGGCTGAAAAAGAATTAAAAACATTCATAGCAGAAAAGTGAAAGTCATTGTCTTTCAAAAAGAAACAGTTCTTCCAGGTGCAGGTTCAGCAGGGAGATCCATCTTTCTGTGGATGAAAACACACAGAAATACAAAATGTCCCAGCTTTCCTCCAGTACTGGGTGTTGGTCAGCGCTGCAGAGAGAGCTTATGTGAGTTTGATCGGCTCAGGAATTCCAGAGGCCGTCGCTGAATTCCTACACTGTTAGAAATTCCTTCATCTGTTTAACAGCGCTTGAGAAATTTAGAAAACAAACAAAACAAATCTTAAATTTCACAGCAGGCCTAAAAGTTTTGTCTTCAACTCTACTTGTGATTTTAGGGATTTCTTTCTATGGTGCAAAAAAGCAACACTGGGCTTTAACGGATGCTGTTATTTACACTGACGGCCCCATACACTGGGTCAGGAGTAAATTAATCAGTTGTTCCATCTATATAATAATAACAGGATCTGTACTGTATACCATGGCCTATGGGGTCAGTTTAAAGGTTTAGCCAGTTAATTTAGTCTAGGATTAACAGTATATTAGCAGGTACACACATCAACAGCAGTGTGATGCTCGTTTGTGCTTCACTTATCAAACAAACTGCTGCCTTCAGTTTCACATATAAGGAGACAGAGGAGAATGAAATCCACCATAAGAGTCCTCAGACACCAGGAATCATTAGAATGTTCAATATGTAAATAGAAACTAGTAGTGGAGGACTGATTCAATACAATTCCACTTTTTTAAGTTGAAAATAATAAAGTTGTAATAAGATCATTTTCTTCCAGCTTTTCTGTTGTGTATTCTAACAGGGATTGTAATTAGAGCTTTGACTTGTTAAATTAGTTTGCATTTTATTTTGCCGTATTCAACAATTTCACATCAATACAATTCATTTTAAGATACACATTTTGATCCTATTGACTCATCAATGCCTGATCATCTGTGGATTTTGTTAAGTTGTAATATTTGCATTCACTGCTGCAGTTTTGTAACGTTTTCACAAAATCCTGAAAAATTCAAACAATGATAAAGTCTCATTGTTTTCTTGATTAGAGGCTAAAAACAGTTTAAAAAGGAAAAGAAATCACATTAATATCATCAGTGGGTTTCAGCGGGTTCAATCTGCAAAGATCACGTTTAATATAACTCAATAATCAAATCAAACTGTGAGAAATATATTGTACATATAATCTATTACAATAATTAAACATCAGACTAAATGAATGCATCTTTTCCTGCTTATCTGATAACTGTGTATTTCCTTCTCTTGTTTTTTCCTCTAGAAGGAGTTATTGGTCCGTAGGTGTACGTTTGTTTTCAGGTCCTTAGAACAAACTGCTGAGATGTCTAGTTATGTGAGTTGTCTTTTACACTTCTAATTAAGGTTAATTAAGCTGAATTAGATCAGTTAACTGTGGTAATATCCTTTCCTTTTCTAGGATTAACTCTGAATGACTGCCTTTATTTTATAGGATGCTGGTACGTGTAAGAAATGACTCCTACCTCTGTTTTATGACTCTGTACTGTTCTCAGAGAATTACCGCACAGCACAACAGCATGGAACTGAAAAAAATGGAATTAAAATAACAACTGTAAAATTCAGCTTCGTAATGGAAATAGTCTTTGCAACAGTGTTTAGACGTGATGAATTCTGGTAGCAGTCTGTTATAACTGGGTTATATTTTGAACAGTTTTGACACCATTTAAAAGGTATTTTAAATGTTTAACTGGAAATTATAGTCTGCTGTCTCACACTGACCACAAATCACAAGACACAGTTTGTCTTTTTTAAAACTTCAAGAGAATTTAACTTTGAAATTGTTCATCAAATTTTCACTATTTTATTGTCCCGTCCTGCTTACAGAAAATCTTGTTACCATAGCAACCAAATCTCAGTCTCATGTTTGTTATAGCATTGTTCTGAGCTGTAAAGTCATTATTCAGGTCATGTGTAGCATGTGGAGCTTCATAAAATCCCATCAAACCGTCCTGTCGTGTTGATAGGACTTCTGGCTCAGACTCCATGCAGTTCATTGTGGGTCATGTCCATTAAACCAGTGATAACAGATATTTAGCTGTGAGTCTGCAAGGGCTGTCATATCCAAATGCAAACTGGAGACATAGAGCAAGTTAAACATACCAAAAAGAACTGGTCACCTCGGGTGGTACCGTTATCTGATAGTTTGGGTCCTGGCCTAAGGACTAGAACATTTGTGAGAAGGGGGGCCAGAGGGGACCGGAGTTGTGGTTGTACCTGTCACATACACACTTAGGGCAATGAAAGGTCAGAAGGCTCAGACAAGAGTATGTTAAACTATGAACAAAGGATAAAAGTATTAGATCATAATTAACCTTAGAGAACGAAAAACAACAGATAATGTTTATGAGAAACACTTCCCAGATAATAGTACAATAGGGACAAGTATAGAAATCATATTAATCTATGAGGATCTTAAACTAGAAATAAAGATAAAATTAGATGAATCTGCCCATATATCGATCATGGATCTACCTATATATCAGTAATGAAATAGTTACATGTAATCTTTTAAATATAAATTGAATAAAACTAAAAAATAATGAAACCCAAGTTCAGCACAAACT